>NW_010228854.1:65074-145870 GCF_000690775.1 Eurypyga helias
GAAAGCACGGGGTGGGGCTGTGAAGGACCAGGGCTGTGGCTTTGCGGTGACAGCTGACCAGGGCGCTGGCGTAGGGCTCACGTAAATCGTGTGAACCCCCCTCTCCGATTTTGATGAGCTGTTACCTTTCCTCACCTCGATTTGTAGTGAAGGGGATGGTGGTGTTGTAACTAAAGAAAAGAAATAAAATGCACTGATGTTTCATTTTTAGATCCTTTCTCCCACTTTTCCCTTCACTTCCTCATTTTTTAAGGAATACAGTCTATATATACACGTATGGAGGTACAGACGTATGCAGATACGTGTGTTCACATCTGTAGTGTGTATAGGCACATGATGAGTGTACATCTCCCCCTACCCCTCAGCTAGGTCAAAACTACATTGTCCTCCAAGTTCAAAATGCCATGCCTTTTTTCCCAGTGTATTTGGCATTCCTCTCTGAGCCAGCAGGATGTTTTAGGCAGGGAGCCACAAATAATACGAAAAGCAAAGCCAGGACTGTGACTTTGTTTTTGAGCTTTGCTTGTAGATCATTGCCATGGAGCAGGCTCCAGCACAGAGATGCAGCGGTTTCAGGGGAATCGAGAAGTAGCCAGGGTGGCATGTTGGAGACGGGCTCTTAATTTAATATTTTGCAGTGCTCCAGCGATTGCACTTTACCTGCCTGTGCTGCCAGGTTGAGAGCAAGATTGTGCCTTCCTTCCAGAGCTTCCCTAGAAACCACCTGGGAACGTATTTAATTGGGCTCTAAACAACAAAATGGCAACTTCATAGATTGTTATGCATATGTGATTTTTTTTTTTTTTTTGCTTTTATACTTTGTCAGCAGCTTGCAACTATGGTAACAACACAGAGATGAAACAGAAACTTGATTAAATCAATACATCAGACAAGTACCCAACATATATTCTGCCGCTTCACCCCCCAAATAGAAGAACTGCTGAAGAGTGAGATTGAGCGAGACTGTAGGGCGGTTTTTTCCCCCTTGGCAAATCATTTGGGATCTCTGTATTTATTTTTTCAACTCTTGCTTTTCCATTTTTCCCCCCTTTTTAACAAAATTGGGCCTGTCATTTAGATTGCAATGTTTTGCATACTTTCAAAGTCACAGGGCAAAGAAGAAAAATGAAATACCAGTTTTGGTTTTGTGAGGTTTTTTTAAACTTGGGAAGCTAGATGGTAGTCCTGAAAGCAATTTAAACACAGTGTTGTCACAGAGCTCTACCTGTGCCAGGAGAAGCATGCAGCGCTCAGCCCCAAGTCTTTTTGCAGGGGCTTTCACATTGTGAAGCAGCCTGGAAGCTCCATCCACCCTTTATATATTGTGTTTCCCTGGCGTGTTTGCAAAGTGCCTTGAAAATACTCATCTGGCCCCGTAATAAGCGTGTCAGGGAGGCTGTGCGGCCCCATTCCTCCAGCCTGCAGTGAATAGGTGCTGTCCCTCCAGCCGCAGCTCCCGGGATGCTCCCGGCGGTGATGATGTTCCAGCTTCACCCCGTGACTCAGCCGTTGAAGTGGGAATTGCATTCAGCCCTCTGCTTCCCATCCCGATGGCATGCGTAAACAATTACTGTCATCTTAAACCTCCCCTTTAATTTGTAAAAGCCCACATTTCGTGGGGCTTGTGTTTCCCAGGCTGACAGGCGGATAAACGCCGGGGAGAGCCGGCGAGGACGAGAGCCCGGTGCGGCGTTCCTCGCGTGCTGGGAGGAGAGGGATAAATCCAGCCAGCGAATATCGCTCCATACTTGGCCTCTGCGCTGGTGCAGAAGGAATGCAGGATGCGGCCCGCGGGACTGATGAACAAAGCGAGGCACCGGAGTGTGTGAACCCTTAAAATAAACACGTGGGTTTGGGGGGTTTGGGGGTTTGGGTTTTTTTTTTTGAAGTGTGCAAACTTAATTTTTACTCGGTTTAATTATTTTCGTGGAGAAATTTGAACTGACAAGGGTATGCAACTTCAGGGAGCCTTAGGAACCCGAGAAATAAAGAATCTCGGATGAATGTAATTCCTGCCCTGTTTATTCTTATTCTAAATAAGAAATGCCAAGAACCAGACTTCTCACTTGCTAGGAGCAGGCGGGATTGGGGCCCCAAATTGAAAGCACATTCTTAAATCATGTTAATGGTCCTGGGATGTGGTTCCTCATTCAAGCTCCTCTGTCAGCCATGGGAAGGCTCCTTCTCTGGCTTGGGCTGGAGAGAGTTTGTTCCTCTTTGGTAGAACCAGCTGGTAAAATCGCAGCCAGTTCCCTAAATTGCTTATTAAAAAAAATGCCGCCGGTAGATTTTGCTTCTGGCCTCTCCTGCGCCAGCCCCAGCAGCAACCTCAGCTGGCATCTCCTCTTGGGCTTTTCCTGTCTGCTCAGCCACCGACAGGGAAATCCTCATCCCTTACGGGAGCGGATGGAGATGAACCCCTCGCTGACCCCGCTGCTGGTCCCACTGCCTTGCCCTGCAGCTCTCAGGGTGAGGTGGTTGTGGAGCCTTGGTTTCTGTACGGTTGGGTGATGCTCATGGGAAACCTCCCTGGGGTTGTTGAGATTTTGTATTGCTCTAAGCAAGGTTGTGGTTTCCATCGTAGCAGATCGGGGGCTTCCCTCTGCCTTACACTGTAGTCGGATCCCAAAATGTGAATGTTCCTGTGCCTTCTGACATGGAGGGGAGTGTCTTGCTCGCTCATGCCTTTTCTCTTCAGACACTTTGATAAAACTGTAGGCAGTTGGAGGGTACTCTGAATCGCAGGCTGTTACAGATCAGGGCCATGGACTGGTTTGGGTCAGAAGAGAACTTCAAAAATCATCTACTCCAAACCCCCTCCATGGGCTGGGACAGTTTCCATTAGATCAGGTTGCGCAAAGCCCTGACCATGAACACTTCCAGGGATGGGGCATCCACAACCTCTCTGGGAAATCTGGTCCAGTGTCTCACCCCCTCATCCTGATGAATTTCTCTCTCATATGTAATCTAAATCTACCCATTTTTAGTTCAAAAGTGTATTGACCTGTCACTACAAACCCTGGTAAAAAGCGTCTCTCCATCTCCATCATCCATTACAGTTACACAGTCGTGATTTCGGAAGTGCCGTTCCTGTGGTACCTGTGAGCAAAACAGCCTCAGAGGATGTGAGCTCCTTGGCAGTGGCTGGCATGAGGTTAAAGCTCTTATCTTCTGTACATTTGTATTCCTGTGAAACATAGGGTTTAAAGTCTCAGTAAATGCATTCGGGCAGTTTCTTTAAATAACCAGGGATGATAGAACGTTATCGGTGGAAAGGCCATCTGTTCCCCCTGCACTGTCAGAGGAGTGGAAGTGCAACTTCTCTCCACGCATCCCTTCATCCCTCCGGCATTCCCGGGCTCTCCAGCTCAGGCACTGGTGGCTGTCATACCCGTTTTCAAACCTCTCCTTCCAGTGTGCTTTTTCCAGCTATTTGTGTGCCCCAAGTCCAGGTGTCCATGGAGGAAAGGCTGCTCTCTCTGTAGATGGCTGGTACACCAGAAACTCTCCATCCCTTGGAATTTCTCTATCTTTTGACACCGCTCAGGGGTGTTTGTTTAGCCCAGACCAGGGGGACCAGTTAACCTTAATCAAGGCAGGCAAATGAAAGGCTGGGAAATAATCTTGTTGAAGTGTTTAGATTTAAAGATCTGACATTAGAGAGAGTAAATGTCAAATTGAGTTTAAACAACAGAATAACACTTGAAGGGCCAAATTTTTCTCTGGTGTATATGGCTGCAAATCCACTTACTTCCCACAAAGAATTTGGCTGTCTTTTCCGAGCAAGCCTTGCACTCCTGCTCTGAATTGCAGGGCTACTGAAGGTCACGGCAGCCACCCACCAACTAACCTGCAGAGCTCCAGCCCCTTGCCCATGGGGTCTCTCTGCAGCCCACCGCAGATGCCAGCAGGACCTGCTGCCTCTCATGTCTCTTACATGCTGTCAGAGCAGCGAGAGGCTTTTTTTGCTCTTCCTTATCCTATAATCTTCCTTTTATTTGGCTAGCCCTTGTATTTTCCCTGCTGTTCCCACCATACCTTGCTGTCTGTGTTGACTTGGGTCCCTGTCAAGTGCATTTTCCGCTAACTCCGCCAGCCGGGATCCCCCCCCCCCCGCTGGAGGACAAGCAAGGATGAGCTGAGAAGTGAAACCCCCCATTTTGAATCCATTTATGCATCCCCCCCCGTGCGCTCCAGGGTCTCCGGTGTCATTTCTCACCGGCACTCACAAGGAGGAGTGCCGGAGGACAAGCAGGGATGGGCTGAGAAGTGAAACCCCCCGTTTTGAATCCATTTATGCTTCTCCTGAAGGGCTTTTTGTTCCCATCCAGATGCTGTGCTTGGGAAACACCGTTTAATCATCCCTTGATTGAACAGAAGAACAGCGAAAATGCTCAGATTCGGGTTTGTCTCAGAAGCTGTTAGACAATTGATCAAATGAGGAGAAACCTCATTTGGCTCAGTGGGAGCGTGGTCTTCAGTTGGGAACTTATTTATGAGGTCCTGTAATGAAGATAGATGATGCTTATGGTACCTGGAATAGAAAACAGAGCTTGTAATTGAGGATGCAGGAAGGGAGCAGTTGTGTTGTTAAGTACAAGCCCCAAGAAAGCACCTGAAAAAGTACCAGGACCCTGATGCTGCCTTCAGGTGTGTGCACTTGACATCATTACTTCCAATCGCTTTTAAGCAAAATTATTCCGTGTAGGAATAATAACCCACCAGGAGTTTGTCAAAGGCAGCGGTCCTAGCAGCTCTGCGGAGGGCGAGTGGCAGGAGCAGCGTGGAAGGAACATTAATTAAAGAGTGCTTGTGAAGTAATTGGCATTAAACATCACTGGAGCCGCCTTGTTGAAGAGTTGTAATTATTGCAGAGCACGGTTGCCGGAGGCTATACACAAAATATGTTGTCACAGAGCGCAGGCGCAGCCCGGAGAAACAGCATGTGGATGGGTTGTCTGGTGGGATAGAAAAAGGGAGAGACATCGTCCAGCGTGATCCTGGGTGGTTGCTCCTGCTCCTCAGCTCACCGGGCTGCTCCCGAGCATGCCGTGCTCGCAAAGTACCGTCGTTGCGTCTCCCTGATCAACAGGTTCTCGTGGGCAGGGGTTGGGAGCAGAGAGACGGTGCTGCTCACGGGGCTTTCCCTTGGGAGTACGGAATCTGCCCCATGGCCAAGGGCCGTTGGTGAAGGGGAGGAAATTCGTGAGATCTTGTTAAGGAGGCAGCGGGGAAGGCTCAGGAGGGTTTGGCTATGAGAGCTTGACAGAGTGGTGGCAGGGAATGTGTGAAAGGTGCAAACGTGTCGGAAAAACATTACTCTGTGGTAAGGAGGGGAGTTGTGTGTGTAGGTCACAAGGATGAGCTTAGGTGGGTGAACTGAAGTTGCAGGAGGATGGTGCATGACAATCAGCTAAAATAATAACCTTGTCTGAGATGTGGGGCCTCACATGGTCCAAACTACTGGTTTTTCAGGTCTGTCTGTGTGTTTGCTTCTCGAAGGGGGAAGGTTTGTTTTCCCAAGGGTTATTTATTGTGTTGGGATTCCCTGAAGAATTTAGGGATGGCTTAAATTTTGCACACCCCTCGCACCCCGGTAAACCCACACTGGATTCGCCATCATCTGAAGCCAAGCGCCCCGCTGGACGGGCAGCCCTGGCCGACACTCGTAGCCTTGCGGTAGGTCTCTTCTGCAGGATGCTGAGGGAGATGTTTCTTCTATGACTGTATTTAGCACGGAATAAAAAAATTTGGTTTGCATAAAGAGGAGACCACCATCGTTACAGCGGGCTGGTTTTGGTTAGCTCGCCGGTGACTTTGCAGCACCCCAGTCCCCGGCTCTTCGTGTCTCCGTGGCCGCTTTCAGAATGACGTTACTAGAGAATAACAACGCACGACTCGGTGCAGGTCTGACCATCGACATGCACGAATTAGGTTCTGCAGGCGTATAATTTAAGGTGATGTTACAGCAATGTGCTATCCTTCAGGAGCAGCACTCGCATCATGTGCACTGGATTCCCACTCCCGTATCATCTTCCAGGGCTTTCCCCCATCCTCCATCCCTTCTCCAGGCAATTACTCAGCTGTTTCTCAGCTGTTCCCTGTAGCATGTTGCTGTCGGGGATGAGAAGGCAGTACCGCAGCTCCATGGGTAAAGGCATTACTCCTTTTTTTTTTTCCCTTTTTTATGGCTGGGATAAGCTGCCCCCGAGCTGCTGGAACAGCTGTGGGTCAGGGACAGCCGAGTGCCGGGCGTAGCAGTGCCCGGGTCCAGAGGGAGCGGTGAATTGAGCGGCTCGAGATGGTTATTTTTGTTTCATGAGTCTGGTATTGCTCATGTTCATAGGAGACTGATTCCTGAGCTTTACAAAATGAGGCTCTTCAGAGGTGTATAATTAGGGAAGGGCCAGTAAAATAAAATTGATCTCCTCGGGCTCAAGTCCTAACAAATCCTTGTGCTCCCTGAGCAGTTGCTGGTTTTCACACTGTGTTCAACCCGAGGCTGATGAATGAGGACCTGCTTCCCTCCCTCACCCCTTTAATCTACTGGGAAGCCCATTTGCAGTTACTGTTAGATTTGTTTTTAACTTGTTTTTCTTTTTTTCTGTATCTGAGGGCATCCTGCTCTCGGCCACACACACTAACAGCCTGTTATTATTGCTGCTTATCAGACCGTGCCCCCTGCAGCTCCACGGGTCAGTGCTTTTCTTTTCCTGATGGAGACACAAACCTGGGCTTCTCTGAGAGGCTTCTTTATATTGACCATGAGGTGTTCCAAAACCTTCAGCCTCCTCATCCTCTGTGAGTGGAAACAGGGATAAAGCCATGGAACAAGAGGGATGCTCTGCTACCTCTGCCTTGGGAAGGAGACTGCTTTACTTGGGCACATTTCTGAAATCCATGCCTTGCAGGTTGGTCTTAGTTGGATTTTGAGGCAGTAAAGGCTTATTTAACTAGAGAAAGAAAAGCAGCAGCAATAATCATTGTCATCTGGCTGTGTGTGAGGTTTTAATGAAATACCCATCGTTGTTCCTATTAGTTGCTTTTACAAACCTGACACCTTTCATGCTGCTGAGCAGCTTTCACGTGCTGTCAGGAGGAAAAGTCGTATCAGGTCGGACCCATTTGTCTCCCGGCTTCTCTTGTTAGTTCATTTGCCTGCAAAGGCTGCTCTCAGCGCTTCTCCTTACAGGCACTGAAGTTGCTCACCTGCGTTTCTGGAGCTCACATGAGATTTAAGCAAAGGCACAAGCTTCTCTGTCCCCTTTGCATCTTCCAAGACCTATATCCCAGCGCAAAGCCCTTTGTTCTCTTGCTCTGCAGCTTTGTGCATCATTCCATGGGTGCCTTCCTGGGACCTCTGCCTGGTGATGCTCAGCTTGCCAGGGCACGGACAGGGTGATGGTGATGGAGACCTGGCAGCACGGAGGACCAGGGTCCACCCTCTGTCTTCATCCATCCCTTCATGTTTTGGGGTTGCCTTTCTGCTCCAGTGCCCTTTGAGAGATGAGGTCCTGATATCTTATGGGAACAAACCTCTCTATTCTGCCTTGGTCCTTTCGCATCCCCCCTCCTGAATGCCATTAAGATGTGAACCCTCAGAAGCAGGACCCTGCAGCTCTGTGCCCTCGTGTCTGTATCAAGACAAGGATTCAGGGATTAGTACCCAGAATCTGAGCCCAACTAATGTATCCATAGTCATCTAATGCCTTAAACAACTGTGCGACCTAAGGAAACAACTGGAAAGGAACATGTTAGTAATTTTCTGCCGTTTCCTAATCTTGCTTGCTGGATCCTTTTCAGTGTTTCTCCTGACCCCAGTTACGCTCGTTCATTCATCGTATGGTGCGACCGATCGCAGCTCCCCGCCGCAGCCCGCGTTTCTCCCAGGTTTGGTGGCAGGTGTTTCGGCACCAAATTGTTTCCCAGCGTGCCCGTTGAGTTTCTCTTAAGGAAAAAGTGATGGCGGGGGGAGGTCCTGAAAAAATTCCTAATAACGAATCGATCTGGGGCAGATGCCTTGTATTTGTGCGTGCTTCGTCAGCGGCGCAGAGGGAACGCTGGCTTCGTCTGCGTTGCGTGTTCGTGGGTAACAGTCTGTGTGTGTGGAAGGAGATGAACCCAACCGAATGCCTCTGAGGTGCCACTTGCTGTTCACAGATCCAGCTGTCTCGATGATCAGAAGAGCAAGCTGTTGTCTCACTGTTACATGTTGAGTTGGGAGAGTAAATGGAGCGTACGTTGTGCGGCGCCGTGTAGCGCTCCCACCCTCGGTGGTGGCAGAGCTGAGAACGTGGAGGGATTTGGAAACCTGTGGTGGGTCTGCTTTAATAGGGCATCTTCATGAGCCAAGAGGTCACTCCTTGTCCTGTCATCCCCACTATGCTCCAGCCACAGCGGTGAGGGAGAGCTGGAGCATCTGAACCCCCCGGGGAGATGGCTGGTGGAGCTCAGTAAAGCGGCACCTGCTCCTGGGGCCAGCTCGCTGCCGTCGCTTCGAGACACAGCCCGTGTAATCCACACTGTCCCCTGAACTCCAGTTTCTTTCCCACAGTCACAGCTGCTGCAGGAGTTGTGCTTGCTCAGGGTTTTCCAGCACACCACGTTTTTATGCGGCGTTCAGTTTTTCTGAGTTGCTTCAGCCTACTTTTTTTGCTGTATTTGCATAAAAAGGGAATGTCAGCTCCTCGAGTCACCCTGTGCATCAGGGAACTCTTGATACCCCTCATCACAGATGTCCCAGATGGGACAGGGTTGGTCACAGTGGTTTTCCCCTTGCATAAATTTGCAGCTCAAAGGAAAGATGTTGATGGAGTAAACATTTCCTGTTTTCAGGAAAAAACAAGTTTGACTCTAAGACACCTGAGCCCCCAGACACACAAAACCAACCGAAAATGGCTTCACCTTTTCAAATGGGAAATGGGGCTCCCCTCTGAAGAAGGAACTCTACGGAGATGTTTTTGTTTCATTCACAAGCTCACTTTTCCTTAGTTTGGATAAAAACCTGAGAAAATTTAGGACCTTTGCTATGGTGGTGCTAAGGACAGTTCCTGTATAATAGGGGAAGAGGGGAAATAAGGAGGCCAGTAATGAAATATGTCAGTGTCCTACATCATAGAACAGCCAGAAGAAGTCTATCCTGAAGACTGAGGTACATAGTTGGGCTACATATAATTGACGTTTATGGCCCACAGGAGGGACTGTAACCAAAACGCAGAGGAGCCTCTGCCCTGCCCCTCTGCCAGGTTCTCCGGGGCTGACATTTCAAAGGGGGAAATAATTTCTTCGTCGCTCCTGCTGCTTTTCTGCCACCGAGCACATTCACATTCCCCGTGTCATGCACAGAGATAACTGAAAAGCTGTTCTGGGCTTGTTTAGCAAAATGAAATTGTATCTCCTTCAGCCTTTAAGGAAAAGTCATGTCACTAGTCAAGTATAAAGAATTGCTGACCCTTGTTGCTGAGATAAGGGTATAATATCAGGCTTTTTTCTTCCCTCTTCTCCCTGCTCAATAGAAGTCAGGAATGTGCCTGCCTAAAGACACAAATCAAAGCCCATCACTGTTGCCTTGAGTGAGATAATGCCGTCAAGCACAGAAAGACCCAGAAGAGCGGCTCGTCCGCAGAAGCTTGTGGGACCCCATCCCCTCGTCTCCAGCACCGGGACCCCGCTGCATGGCAGGAACTGCCCTGCCAGGGCTGCTGCCCGTGCTGTTCAGCCTGGAGCCCGGTGCTCGGGGGGAGAGTGGCCAAATCCCAACGCCTGCGGTTTTCCGCCTGCCAGGTCCTGCTGCCATTCCAACGAATGGAAAGAATTCCTCAAGCCTGGCGGGAGCGGCTTTTATCTGCGCAGATACCGAGGCCCCTTTTGGGAACTGTGCTGGGGAGAGGAAGATAATATAATAAGAATGTGACAGTGAGAAGGAAAGGTAAAGCAATGGGTACAGACAATGTCTGACAGCCCAGGATGGAAAGAGATACTACAGGAGGAGATAATTCCTATCTTTATGCCCAGGGAGGTTTCTGTCCATTAGTCACTTTAACAATAATAAGAGTTGTGTGGCCTAGTCCTAAAGAGTGGCTTATTATGAAGAGTGCAGCCCACTATAAAACATGTCATCCAGAGTGATAGACTTGCCTTGCAGCTCCGTTATCCCAGAAATGTGATGATAGAGAGAAATGAGGGCTGCAGCCTGCTGCAGCTGCTCCCCAGGAAGAGGCGTCCGGCTCACTCTCGGCTGCCGGTGGCACTCCGTTGCCCTGACCCTCCGCTTGCACGCCGGGGCGCCTCGCTGACATCGGCCTTGCTGCTGGCTCCGTTTTGGAAGAAGCTATGGAGCCCTCTGGCATGACTGGAGAAGTGGGAGTTTTGAATTCTTCATCCCAGCGTGCCTGGAGGACTTGGATACCCAAAGGGCTGTTGGTGGAGTGGGATGGAGACCTCCACACGGTTGGGCTCACTTGCTCAAGCCCGTTATCTCTGGTGGCATCCTGCCTTCACCCTCCCAACAGCCCATTGATGGGTTGTGAGCCAGTGGCCTCCCACCGAGTCCTGCAGACCACCCCCCGCATGCATCCATGGGGCTCGTTAGTTCCCTTGTAGCAGACAGGGGAAGTCCAAAGGCAGGTCATGCTGTGGGTGCTGGGCTTCACTTTCCATGTGTGCACACTCAAGTGAGACACAAGGATATTGGGTGTGTCTCTGCTCGGGGTTACTGCCTTTACCAGGACCAGCAACTCCACATCTACAATCGCTGAAATGCCTCTTGGAGAAGAACCTCTCTGCTGCCCGTGCGGCCTTTGGCTTGGGGGAAACTGCCCTTGAGGGCGTAGGGCAAGGCCTGAGCTCCGCTGGCAAGATGGCTTCCAGTGCCATTGGTGACGGTGACATTCCTGACTTAATAATAGGGTTTCAATCCACGCTTGGATTGAAAGTTGGAAGTATCTCTAGCTCTGTTTTGCCCGAAGCCGGGCCGGCAGATTTCAGAATTATGCAGAGGAGAGAGCTGTGCAGGGATGGGAGGCCGTGAAGCCGTTTGGTGTTGCAGCGGCGGCAGGGAGGGCCGGCCCCATGGCAAACTTGGGTGGGGAATGGCGAGGGAATGGGAGCCTCTAACCACAGGTTTTACTCAGCCCTGTCAGCTTCAGGTCTCCCTGTGCTTCATGAAGGAAATAAGCACCATTGCTTTCATTTTTCCCAGTGGGTAGAATTGATCTGGAGACTTTAACTGAATGATTTGTAGGGTATGGGGGGAGGGAGGGGGTGGCTGCTGCTTTTGAATGGACTTGCCAGTAGGGCCAAGTGGGGGAGAAAAGAATTTGGGGGACGGGAGACAGCAGCTGTGTTGGGTTGACATTTAAGAACTAAAGCAAGGGGTGGCATGTGAGTGGAAGAAGGATGAACCCTGATTATCTGGGCTTGTTCGCGGTGCTCAGTGCTTTGGAGTCAGTAGCTCATTCTGTGCCGTGCGAGGGTGGAGCAAGGCAGCCCTGTGTTAGTTTAACAACCAAAAAAGAGTAGCCAAGCGGGAGAGTCCCAGGTCGGCCGCTTTCCAAGGCTGATGACCACCTCCCCCAGCAGTTTATGGGACAATCTGATGGTGCATGAGACTCACCAAGGCTCTCCTGAAGGATGCTCTGGTCCGCACACCTTTGGGGGAGACCCGCAACGGCAGCAGCCGCCTCCTCCCGCCCACGTACGCAGGTTGCCCTTTCCAATTTGGCAGCTGCCAGGTACTTTTAAAATGCTTCAGCAGTGTTCCCTTGGTAACACTTTCAGATGCGGATCGCAACGTGTGGAGGAGAAATATTGAACTCTACACCCAGCCACTTAATTACGCGGTGAGCACCGACCCGTTAGCACGTTAAACGTGCGGTTATTCCTATTTCTCAAACGCAGATGTTATTTTTAGCTCTGACACGTTGCAAGTATCAAGTAACTGGCAGGATCGGGTGCTCTCGACATGGTGCCGGGGAATTCGCACGGGGGAACCCTTGGGATTTACCGTGTAAGTTAAGACTGGCCCCGGCTGCCAAGGATGAGGCTGGATTTCCCCAGCCATCCCGACCGGCTGCCGCTGCGTGCCCGATGGGTTTGGGTTTGCTCTGGTGTTGGGCTGGACCGGTCTCGGTGTCTGCTGCAACTCTGCCCAGTGTTTGGGGGGTCCACCCCAGCGTCGCTTGCTGTGAACTTGGTGTCACCTCCAGTGGGTTCTTGTGGGTGCAAGAAGACTCCTTTCCCGCTGCTCCATGCAGCATTCCCCATCCCAAGGAATGACCAACACAGTGTGAAAAATGCCCAGGGTTTTAAAGCAAAGGGAAAAAAAAGCAGAAGAACTTTGTGTTCAATCCACGGCAATCTGAGTTCATTATAGCTCCCTGCCAGCTCTGGTCTCCTTCTACCAGCCACTTGTTTTATTAATTTGTCCATCTACTTTGAGGGAAAGTGAGTGAAGTGGGGGTTTTCTCTTTCCTCTTTCAGTCCAGGAAACCGGAGAAAAAAATCAGCTGGGAAATCTAGGCCATCCAATTGTGGCTCAATCCAGGTCTTGAAACCATCAAGCTGGGCTTATTTGAAAAGTGGTCATTTCTTTCTTGGTCTCACTCTTTTGATTTTATTTTGATTTTATTTTATTCAGTCATCTGGAACAAGCAGGCTCAGAGGGGAGGTGGAAGCAGGGAACGCTGATAATAATTCTTCAGCATCAAGTGTGGCATAAAATAGCTTTATCTGTGGGTTTTGTCCTTTTTTTACTCCCATTTGCAGCAGTTGAAAGGCGTTTGCAGAGGGGCCAGGGCAGGCGTGCGCAGGCACCGTAGGAAGGCTGGTTATCCCCGGGCTTTGCAAAGATGATGTGCTGGCAGGGGTTGTGCCGTGTGAGCTGAGCGGCCCACCCCGATAGTTCATATTTTGCTGGAAATCTCTGTCTTTTCTGCACACTGAGCATCGTGGGGAGGCTGTTGGCAATTGTTCCCGTGTCCCTTCTTCCAACCTCAGCTGCAGGGCAGCTGTGCCTGCAGCCACCCCTCTTCCATGCCCACTGCTGCCCCAGTAGTATCCCTTGTCTTAGGATATGCACATCAGTAAGCTGGAGGCTTGCATGTTCAGCCTGTGGGGTATTTTGGCCCACGTATCCTAGCTGACAGCCCCCCTGACTTGGCTTTTTACCCCCAGAGGGTTTTCTCTTGGGTTTTGCTTCCAGCAAACCCAGAGCTTGCAGCTCTGATGCAAACTCCTTCCCTGCAGTCTCTGACTCTGGCACTTGCAATCTCTATGCTTGTTCATTTTAATCATGCCACGAGCCCAAAACTTCACAGTTCCCTGCTCTCGTGGCAGGATGCTCCGGGGTGTGCACCGCAGCCGTTGTGGGATGACTGCTGATGGTTTCCCACGGGAGGGAGAGACGTGAATCCCTTGTGCTCTGTGCCCTCTCCTGCATTAGCTTACCCCCTTCTATCTGAATCTTCCTTTAAACCCATAATGTGCATTTTTCCTCCTTCCCCCAGCCTGTCTGTTATCCCTGCAAGGTCTCACAAGGTGGCAGTGTTATTGCTAGTCCACCAGTGGGTTGCTTGGTATTTGTTCAGCACAGTAAATACGTGTGTTTAAAGTCAGCTTTGACACTGGTTATGATGCTGCAGAATGTGTTTTATAATATGGGAGGAAATATTGGGTGTGGGTGGCCAAGAGCTGCCCATCCCTGTGCCCACCACAGAGGGTTTACATGGTTTGTCCCCAGCATGTGGGACACGGGATATCGCCAGCATCTCTATCTCCTGGGGATCAGGAACCACTTGCCAGAGCAGATATTAAAGCAGACAGAAATGTTTTGTTCAACTAGGAAGCAAAACCTCATCTGCGCCGTCGTAGCAAGGTCTCTGACCATTAACTGAGGCAATCCTTGTCACTGTTGTCTGGTTTCTCTGTTGTTTTGTTTCCCTGGTTTTCCAAGGGGCTGGTGAGCAACAACCACAGCAACAGAAGTGCACTTCTGCGAGCAGAGACAACCTGCTCGTTCAGAGTGTTGCCTGGGGCTGCTGCTGGGGAGAAGCAGGTTTGGGGAAGCAAGATGAGGATGGAGATGGGATGTGCGAGGCCAGGACGGTGCCGCTGTTTACATTGGCACCACAGAACAGCAGCTTAGCATGGATGGAAGTTGACCTGGAGCATGGGGTGCATGGGGCACCCTGTCACTGGGGTGCAGGCAGAGAGCTGCCCCCACCAATTCAATACCAACATGGAAATCCATTAGTAACGGGCAAAACCAGAGAGTGATATCATCTCAGGCTCTGGAACCAAACAGAAAGCCCCAAACTGTCCATGTTTTCCATCCACTGTCCCTCTACTGCTCCTGTGTGCTTTGAAGCTAGCCTTGGGCTAGAACGTGGACACAGGAATGTTTCCCTCGGCAATATTTCCTGCATTTATCTGCTGCTGCTCACATTGCTGTCTCCTGAACACTTGAATTTCCTACTGTTTGGGCACACAGAGCTCGGGGCTCTCGGAGCTAAAGCCCTCAGGAGTACCGGAGGGGTTTGGTGGCCGACACGGGATGTCAGGGCAGGAGGCAGCTAGGGCAGGTTGGACAAGGATGCTGCTGGGCAGACGATCCCTGTCCCAGCACTGCCAGGCAAGTCCTCCCACTCCTCCTGTGCCACTGGTAACCCCTGTAAAATCCCAAGAGGAGAGCAGTAAATCCCAGGAAGTGCGTGGCTGGTGCAGGGCTGTGTGCATCACCGGGGTGGTGGGGTGTCCTCTCTGCCACCCCAAATCTGGGCCCACTGGTGAGATGGTGCATCACCCAATGGAGAGCATTGCTCCAGCACCCAACACTGCTGCTGACTAAATCAGAGCCCAAGATGCTCTGCTGGGTTCCCCTTTTGCTGAACCTCCTAAAACACACATCAGGTGTTGGGGTGCTGGTGATGGGGAGCTGAGGTGTGCAGCCTCAGCTGCCTGCATGCTGCCGCTTCCCAGCGATAACAAACTTCATGGCTCGCAAACGAGATTTCCCATCTTTGCTGCTCCATCTGCATCGCTTTTTGATGGAGCAGAGATGAGGGAGCCAGGCACCACCATTATTTACTGAAAAGCTTCTGTGTGTCTGTCGCTGTAGTATGGCAGGATTATAGTTTCAAAAAGCACTTGGCTTATTGCGTGTCCAGCCTGACAGATTTTAGCCTAAAATGTTTAACGTTGCGCACGTGCTTAAGTGCTTGACTGAACAGGAACCCGTAGGGTTGTGTAAGCGCTGAAATAATTTTAGGTAGAAACCATCCCGAACACTGAGCTGATCCCTAAATCCTCGCTGTTGCTGAATATTGGTGGGAATAAATGTCATTTTGAGTGGCTGAGCCTGCGCTGCTGTGTGGTTGGGGGTCCATCAGAAGGACTGGAGAGAGGTTTATTAATTGTACAAGCTCCATCAGGCAGCAGAAGCAGAAGAGAGGGGGGGAGGTGGGATTCCGCTCTGATCCGGCACTAAAACAAGCGGCCCCGGAGCTCGGTGGTGGCGGCGATGCTCAGCTCAGTGGGTGCAGGCACGCACACATCTGCTGGCCATCTTGGCTCTTCACAGAGTTTCTTGTTTCTTTGGTGAGAAAGCCGCTTTTGAAACCCGTGGGACTCCTCACGAGAAGAAGGGTGACCGGGAACTCTGGTCAGGCACTGGAGAGCTTTCCTGAAGGGTGAGCTCTATAGTTTATACCCTATCCACCCATGAGGGGGGATGAATTGAGAGCAGCACCCCCCAACACTCCTGCCGGAACAACAGCCACACAAGGAGTAGGCAGATAAAGCGTTAGACCCAAAGCATTAGACTCTCTGCAAGGAGCAGGGAGTGAGACTCCTTGGTAGGACAAGTGGTAATGGTTTTAAACTAAAGGGCAAGAGATTCAGACTAGGTATAGGGAAGAATTTTTTTACAATGGGGCTGGTGAAACCCTGGCACAGGTTGTCCAGGAAGGTGGTAGATGCCCCATCCCTGGAAACATTTAAGGCCAGGTTGGACAGGTCTCTGAGTGACCTGATCTACTTAAAGATGTCCCTGCTCATTGCACAGGGTCAGAATAGATGAGCTTTAAAGGTCCTTTCCAACTCAAAACATTCTATGAATTTTTGACCCTTTTGTGTCCCTTGCAACTTGAGATATTCTATGATTTGCAAGAAGAAATTCAATAGTTTCACCTCTTATACTGAAGAATTAAAAACTTCTTTCTCTGTGGGTTCCCATTGTTTAGCAGCTTCCAGAGGAGCAGGTCTTGCCTTCGGCACCGTGAACACTCACTGGGGTGAGCCTTTGGGAAGCACCTGATGCCACTTCCCAGCTGCAGAGAGGACCGGAGCATTTAATTCCTACCCATCATGAAAACGACCCAGAGAGCTGGATTAAATTGCGGTGGAGTTGGGCTTTCTCCAAGCCTCAGCTTTAGTCTTATATCCCAGCCATATGGCCAAGGATGCCACTAGCTTCTCTCCAGCCTCCCTGCAGAAGGCATGTTGCAATGCTTTGCGTGCGTCGCCGTCGGGCTTTCAGCGTTGTTACGCTCGTTGCCAATAAGAGTAGTATATAATATTGATGTAGATCATCTGGCAGTCTTAAAGTGCTTTTAAATTGATGATCTGAGCATCAGAACAAGTGTTGGTTGTAAAATCAAACAGCTGCCATTCTGCGGTGTTGCAGGCTTGGGCTGAGCCAAGATTTTGAAGTCAAAAGCAGTTTCGGGGACTGCAGGGCTGGTAGGAGGTTTTTTTGTCAACCTCTTTGCAATAAAATCGGTTGGTTTGCTCTCAGTTAATATATATACTTTTCCAAAGCGTGTCGATTTAAAAAGTCCTGAAGGGGATTCATTATTTTCTGAATTTGGTTTTGTTGGGTGTCAGAGCTTTCCTTCTTTAAGAATTTGAAGCTTTTTGTTGGGAATTTTCTGCAGAGGGTTTTTTCCACATGTTTCTTCATGATGTTTTGTAGTGTGGCAGAAGTGGCAGAGAACAAAATCCAACTGTTTTGTTATGGCACAAAGATGAGGCCTTGCTCCAAAACATTTCAATCTGTCCATCGTAGCATCTGCCCATAATGACTTTAAAAAAGTAAATTTAAAAATAAAAGGAGTCAGTAGCACATGTCAGTAGTGAATAACTCAGTAATTCCATACTGCTATTAGTACTGCACCAGGGAACTCAAGAAACCTCGTCAAAATAACCTACAAAACCACAAGGAAAACCAAAATCGGAATTTCTAGCTTCTTGTCTTTTTTCACTCTGCCGTGTTTTTTCAGAAATGCTCTTGGCAATGCATCAACCGCAGCCTCTCACTGGGGACCGCGAGGGCTGTGTGAGTCCGAGGTGTCCGGGGGAGTGGGCACAGCCTGGAGAAGAAGGTGGTGGTGTTAATTTGGGGTGCTGGTAGTATTTCTGTTGGGGTGGGAAGGGCGTGTGCCTGCACTGGGACGTGCTGAGCAGCTCGCTGAGCAGTCCAGCCCAGGCAAATCCTCAGTACGGTGTTTCCCCGTATGCCTGTTTGGAGCAGGGCGTGGAAGAAGAGACGCACAAGTCAAAATCCAAGCTTGACCAAAATTTTCAGTTTTGGTGGAGATGGCAAGAGTTCAAGTTTGCAAACTCAGCCCATAGCAAGAAAATAGGAAATTCCTGATCTGGAAATGTGTCCCTAAAAGATGTGCCACAGTGAGCCGGGCTTTAGGGCAAGGAAGGTCTGTGATTTAAATTTTATTTCCAAAGGTGCCGGATAAAACCCGGGAAATTTGGAAATGTGGGAGGGCATAGGGAGGCCTGAAAGACATGAGGCACACAGTGTCTTCCTGAAGATTAAAACCAATATTGCTGCTTTAGCTTTCAGATGATTGTGCAAGAGAATTGTTATGAAAATATCGAGCTCATAGTTCTATTATCCTCTAATATTAAATGCAAGCAAAAGCCTATTATGTTTGTGTCTGAAATAACTTGTGAAGTTTGGTGCCAGTGGGCTCCTGCTGGATGTTCATCATCCTCGAGGTGCCTTTGCCAGGGCTGGAGGAGTTTTCTCCGTCCGGTCTAGTCACAGGTCCGGCTTTTCAGGGGGTATTTATACAACGTACAGCTCAGTAATTAGGAATGAGCTCAGCAGCATCGAGCATGAGCAGAGGGAGCCAGCAAATACGGCTTTGTCCTTCTCTCTGCCTTGCAACAGTGAGAAAACCTTCCTGTGGGTCATCGTTGGCTCCACGCCGGCGGGTCCCAAAGAAAGTTTCTGGAGCAACGCTCTGAGCTTGGTAGTGTGGCAGGGAGGTCCCTGCGCCACCCACATGTAGGGAGGAGTCATCTCCCAGCACCGAGCACAAAACCGTATGGAAGAAGAAGCAGCGTTTCTCTCCCACGCTTCTCCCTTCTGAACAATTACATTTTTTAATTTAACCCCCTGATTTTTTTCTGGGATCTGAATTAGTATGTGAAGCCCCAAAATGAGGATTTTTATGTTGTTGTTTCTCATTTCCTTTTTTTTTTTTTTTTCTTTCTTTCTTTCACTAAAGGCTCCAGCATGGGGATGTGATACAAGGAATGGGGTGCTCTGAGTATTTTAGTCATTTGGGTATCCAGAAAAAGCCAACCTAATGGCATCTCTGTGCATCAAGGCATCCCTCATTAAGTGGATCTCTAGGAAAAGACGGGAGCTGAGGGCAGATAATTTTGATGCTGCGTGCCAGCCTCGCAGGGCTGGGTTGCGAGTGCGTACGTCACCTCCAGCGAGGCTTGGCTTCCTAAATCCCCCGGCAGTTTGAAAATGCCACCTGTCATCTTCATCCTGTTCATCCAGTTTCATTTTACTGGGGAGTGGTCCTAAAAAGGGACAAAGAGTGCTGTGTTAGGAGACTTTCCAGGGTGTAGCATCATATGGAGAACGAATGTCCCTGGAAGTATATAAACTCCCACTGCTTTATTCCGTGTCTGCTAAGTCCCAAAGCTTGTTAAATCCAAAGGTTTGTAGCAGTGGTTTAATGTCTTAAGCACTGACCCAAATTACCTGCTCTCTGTCCTCTAAGTGATTAGAAACGCTGCGGCTTGGGGAAGGATCGTCTCCTACACAAGCCTTCCCATGGCCCAACAGTTCTGGCTTTCCAAGTTTTATTGGTTTAGAGTGCATTTGATAGCAACAATTTGACTTTTACTTATTGTAATGCTTTTTTTGTAAGCAGATTGGTTTGGTTTGAGTTTGTTTTTAAAAGCCTTATTCATCTCTAATCCAGAATAATACTATCTCCGTGGCTTTTAACGTGATTAAATAAGAACAGCCTGTGACGACACCGGGCAATTCGGTTTCCCAAAGTATATTGGATTTAGCACCGAGTGAGGCTGCTGGGCCATAAAAGGAAGAATTTTGGTGGGCTGGGTCGGACAGTCCTTAGTTCAACCCCCATGTTCTCCCTGGAGGTCACTGTAGTACAAGTGTTCCTTCATTAAAGGGTGGAAAGGGAAAGCCTTTTGCAATCGGTTTTAGCCCCATCTCTGGATCTATTACACCAAGCTGCGCCGCATTCCCCGCCCGTAATGCAGGAGCTCTTAACGTTACAGGATTTCCTTGTTTAAAAGCTGGTTGCTGACCAGTGATAGAAGGAATGGGGTGACGTCTGCATTGCCATGGCCATGGACTTGGCCACCACTGAGTAACCCCTCTGCAAGGCTCTTGGCATCGCACAGCCGGTGCCATCACATCTCCCATCCTCCCTCCGTCACCCTCATGCTTTGTTCTGGGAGATGTTGAAGAACCCAGGCAGGACTCAGAAACAATTAATTCCCTGTATGATCTTGTGCCACTCACTCAGCCTTGTTATGTCCCGTTTCCTTTGTGCTTAACCAGCGGATAATCTCTGGCAAAGTAGCTTTCCGTAAGGTGCTATAGGATAAACCCGTTGGCAGCTCCGAGGTGCTCGAAGATGCTGCAGGGATGTGCCCGTGGCTCAGCCCACAGCACAGGTGGGCGATGAATGCACTGGGCATGGCAGAAACCTGTAAATACAGTAGAGAAAAGAAGTTGCTAGGAAAAATAAAATGCCTACTTGTTATTACTGCCACTCTTTGTAACAGCAGAGTGCTGTAGTAAATCATAGTTCACAGACAAGGAAAAGCCACAGGCCAAAATCCCCCACTGGTGGAAAGTAATCCAGGGATTGGGCTTATTACGTCTGCTTGCATGAACTCACACACCTCCTGCTATAAAGCTCTTCAAATTCCTCATGTATCTGTAAAAATGTGCAATTCTTCAGGTCTTTTTTTCCCCAATCCTGCCAATCCCTAAAAAAGATGGTGCTTGTCTTCAGCTGCGAGGGACCGGGCGAGGGTGCGTGTGTCTTCCAGGTTTGGGACCAGGACTCAACCTGCGCCCCAAAGCTCTCTGTCACTTTGGAAAGGGAGACGTGACTCCCACCAAACCGCATCTCTTTGCCATGTTTGCCACCAGCTCGCAAAACCAAAGGGAAATGTTGTGGCATGTCTTCAGGTTCCTATTTTCCTGGCTCCTTGGAAGATCGTTTGTAATTATGGGACAGTTTCTCCATGTCCGTGGTGTCATTACTATCTGTCAGAGATAATGGAAGGTGATGGTGGTGGGATGAAAGCAAAGCCACTTCTGCTTCTCTGAGTGTAGTTGCCCTTTAGGTAAATGATAGTCACTTCCACCGCAATTAGTGCTTTCTGAAGTGTGTTTGATTAAATTAGATATCCCTCTTCCAAAAATAGGAATCATTAATCTATCAGTGACTTGAGTGCTGGCAACTTTGTCGCTTTGCTGTCAACTTTCAAAGACATCTCCAAGTAGTTGGGGAAGGGAGAAATTATTTTCAAGTCCTTATTTCTATGACTTCTGAGACTACCCACCGACGGCTTTTCTCTTAAACACACGTTTGAGTTTTGAAGCCTTGACTGAGGGTGCAGTCAGGTGGACGGCACGTGAAGCGCTGAAGTGAGGTGTATGTCTTGTATTTTGTTGAATCAAGACCACATCTTGTGGTTGATAGGTCTGGACACTAGATTCCCTTTTTTAACAGAAATAGTGGTGCTGCAGGGGAGCATGAAAAGCAAGTCTTCCCGGTGAGCAAGTGCAGGACGGATCTCTGCGCCAGTTCATCTCCTGGTGTTTCTGAGTGGCTGCCAACGGTGGGAGGATGCTGGCCCCAGCCCAGCAGCTCATTTCAAACCTTCATCACCGCTGTGGCTGCAAAAGCCTCTCCTGGCATCGAAACAATGCGATGGGCTGTTGGGACCCTGCCAGCAGAGCAGCCTCGGTGGCCTTGGCCAAGGTTACGTGGAGGTGGCCACCATGCATAGCCAACCTCTGTGTGCCCCAGCAACGTGCCGGCTCACGCCGGCGCTGCTTTGCACGCCCGTGTGCCAGGCTCCATCAGCACATGTGGCTTTACTGTCCTCTCTTCCTAGGAGGACCTTTGCCGGGGAGGTCAGCGCATGGTACACGGGTCTGCTGACAACGAGGGAAGTAGGCATGAAGTATAATTAAATTGAAAGCATATTTAAACTGTTTTCTGAGCACTACTTATGAAGGAGCATGGACATTCAGAGCATATTAAACTGTCAAATTTAATAAATCTTAAGCAGCATGGCTGTGGGCCAACACCAATGCATATTTTTTGCAGCACCATTTAATTAAGAGTGAGTATTGTTCTTTAAGCTTATTCATTGTTCATCTGAAACAGAGTGCACAGTAAGAGCCGTGGAAATGAGTTGGTTCAATAAATTAGACCTGGCTGCCGCTTTTTCGTTCGGTAGGATTGAATCTTAACCCAGAAAAAGGAAACACCATGGAAAAGATAAGGGTATTATTGGGAGAAAATAGCCACGGTGACGTGACAGAGGGATCGACGCTGCTTGCTCCATCCAAAACCAGCCTGATCACAAGGGCTGCCAGTAACGCATTCATTGAGATGAGTTAAAATGGCAACAAGTCAGGGCTGGAGCAGGTTGTAAAATTGGTCATTGCTTTTATCCCTAGGACACAGCCGGCTGGTCACGTGCTCTGCCACGAGCCAGGAGTGTGCTGAGCCGGAGCGTAGCTGTTACAACTTCATATTGCCTCGATGAAGGTGGCTTTTCTATTTTCTTACATTACAGTCTTGTTGCTCTGCAGCCGTTTGAAGCAAGTGTAGCAGACCAGGCCACGAGAAGCCTTCTCCTACAGAAACTGCTCAAATGTGGTCTCTGGCATTAAAAATGATGGTGTGGTCACAGGACCTGTCAAAAATTAAAAGGAGAGGGTTTGCCCCAGGGTTGTGCACACTGGGAAATCATCTCCAGCCCTTCTTGAGCAGCTTTGCAGGGGTGGGATGCTTTGCACGAAGGCATTTGCGTTGTTGCATGATTGGGCCCACCCAAATGGGGTCAACAGCTTTTTTCCACGTCTCATCTTTCCGAATCGAGCGATGGCCAAAGGGCCTGTTTGGGTTGCAATGTCCTGAGTGGAGACTGCAACCAAAACCACCAGCAGTCTTAGAGGGAAAGAAAAAGCAGGTGATGGAGAGGATGGAGGTGCTCTGGGCCATGCAGAAGCTTTCTGCTTTGTGTTGGTGCTTCATCCAGCTCTGGGCTGGGGTCAACTGTCCCCAGTTGGGCAGTGGTACTCTGAGTTAAGAAATCTCTGGCAAAGACGATGTGTTTTGTATGTCTCATGGAGATTGATAAAGTCTGGGCAAACCAGCTGCACTTCTGTGGACACGAGAGGAGAGCTGGAAAACTCACTCCACAGAAATGTGGGAAAATAACCTCAATTTTTTATGATTGTTTCAGGATTTCTCTTCCAAACCCCTCAAACACAGAGTTGCAAAGGGTTGCTGGGTGATACAAAGTCCATTTTGTGAAAACTCAGGTCCAGGGGCTTGAAGCCAATAGTCCTTCCCCTTCTATATTATTGGTTTTATTGCTTTTACTGGGTTAAAAATTCTTATTAAACAAGGCAAAATATCACCCAGCAACGGGCAAAGATCAGAGCAGGCAGATAACAAGGTTACACCACGTGCCAGCCTCCCAGGCTGCGGGAGCCAGATCTGTCCTTGTGCATCTCGTAAACCCGCATGGATTTTTCTTTTCTAGTGGATGTTGCTGTTCCCTTTTGCCCATGGTAATGGGTTTTGGTAAAGTGGTTAAGTCATATGAGCGACATAAGCATTTTAGTGCATAAAACAGGCTCAGATCTTGTTGTCCCAGTGCATTTTCTTACTGGATTTCCTCGCTGGGCCGTCATCCGGATTCCTTGGGAATGGGTTGTTTGCTGAATTTACATTTGTACGTACTGATCTGTTTGGCCCCAGCCAGTACAGCTGGCTGTCCCCAGGTGATTGCAGTGCCATTGCAGCAACGAGATGTTTCTTTTTTTAATAAGTTGGTTAGATTTAGTTTAAAGATGAGTATGGTGATTATTTTTGATATACAGGTTTAGAGCAGAACGAGGGGCTGTGTGCTGTAAGCTCAGGCGTGAGTGGTGGGGGACTTAATCTCTGCCCCCGATGGAGCTTGTTTGAGTAGTGCAGGCAGCTAACGATCCCCCATGGTGACTGTTGTCTAACAGTGCTGCAACCCACCCATCCTCTCCCAAAATGACAGGCAGGCAGGTTGCTCGGTAAAGCTCTGAGTCCTGCCTGGAAGCCCAATGGGGTGAAAGTCCCTGGGAATACAGGGCTCTGGCCCACCTGCAAGCCTAACACAGACATTTACTTCGATTTTGCTGGACCTGCTTGAAGGTTTTAATGAATTTTGAAGCCTTGCAGTTTGAGGAACCTGGCACAGAAAATCCATCCATGTAATTAAACGGCACAAGCGGAGCAGGCGCAGGGCTGATAAGCGGCCGCAGTCACAGCCCTGTTTCCTACGGCTAATGCCAAACCTTGCTGAGCATACATCCCTGCATGGATCGAGAGCCAGGCAGGGAGGAGGCAGCTGCTCAGTTGGGGCAGAGTAAAGACATTCCTTAATTTTTCTAAGGTACTTTGAGCTCTGGAGAAGTCCTACAGAAGCCCAGAATTCCTATAATGGCATCTGAGCTGTGCTCTACAAGGCTGCTGATAGCAGATCTTGAGACACAAGGGTGGCTTTTGCTATTCAGACCTGCCAGGGAGGCTCTTCTTTACCTCTTCCCATCCTTCAGAGGTACCTAAAAATTAGAGTGGTAGTTGTAACACTCCAGATGTTGCTCTTTGGGGAGGGAAAAAAAAAAAGAGTGAAGTCAGAATAATTTAGTAAGGAACTTCAAATGCAAATGAGGGAAGCTTTCCCAGGATCAGGCAAAATAAAACATTAAAATTCACACCCACCGCTTCTGTCACACTTTCCTAGGCTCTGACAACGAGGAGGCAACATTTGGCAATTCTTCACTTGGAGCTGTCAGTCTGTAACCTTCGATTTAGATAAAACGCCGGAGAAATCAAAGTCCCCTTCCCCGTGTCTCCTCATCTCCTTGTCCCCACTTGGTTCCCCAATGAAAGCCCATCTGCTCCTGACCTTTTTTCCTTCCCAAATCTTAGGACTGGTGTGAGTAGGAAGGCTGTGGTGTTGCTATTTCCCCTCCTGTGTGCTGCATTGAGACCCTCATCCCACAATTAGAAAGAAATCTGAAATAGTGAGTGCCAGGCTGTAATAATCCTTGGAAATTCAGAGCCGAGGTGCCCTTCTGCAGAGTCGGGGTGCAGTGCATCCCCTCTGCCCACGGGGTGCCGGCTCCTCTTGCTTCAGGTCGTCTTTTTTGCAAACAAGTTTGAAAACAAGTTTGCAAAAGCTTGTTTTGCCCTTGTAGTTCGTAACCAGGATGATGGGGAGGGTGCAGCAGAGATGCTAAACTTGGTGCAGAGCTACAAACCCTGTTTGAGGGGGTTTCTTGGTGGAAGCACGTTCCGTTTTCATGAAAATCATCTGCTTTTAGTGACATACAGGGAATGGCGAGAGCACAGGGCACCCACCAAACCCGTGCTCAGCAGAATGGGGCGCAAAGCCCCTTCGCTGGATCCGACTCTATCAATGCAGGTGTTAGTTTTTACAGCTGAGGTTTAATTGAGTTGATGAGGCGCTGTGGAGGAAGGGGGAAAACGTAAAAAGAAAGAAAAAATCGGCACATTAAGATGACAAATGATTAGGTAGCGATGGGTAGATTGTCAGAAGCAATTAAGCAGCAGATTGACGGTGCAAGGGACGTGGGGAGGCAGGGCACGGTGCAGGCAGGGGAAGGTGCCGCGGTGGTAAAACCGAATGAGGTAACGGGGGAAATCCTCCTCTTGCAGTTAGTCACTTTTAATTGCTAAGAGGTTTCCAGAATTACATGTTCTATTGCCAGTAACCTCCCCAGAAGTTTGCGAAATGCTATTTTAAAGCGCGTTCTCCACCCCCAAGCTCCCAGCCCAGCTTTCGGAGAAGACCTTGAAACGGAGCGTAGCATATGCTTCCCTCGTTACGCTGTGGACGGGGCGTATTTCTGGCACCGTGCAATGTCAAAACACTCCCAGTATTTTTAGTAGAAGTGCTCAGTAGGCACGAGCTTCTTGCAAACCAAGGAAAAACAGAGCTCCCTTGCAAATATTCTTGGGATTCCTTGAAAGGGTACCAGGCTCTTGCTTTCCTCTCGCTGCGATGGCACAATCCCACTTTAATTAAGGAAATGCCGAGGGTAGAAGTGAACCCAGAGCAGCAGACGGCATTGATTCACCCAGGGCCGTGGGTTTGCAGGGTTTATACTCGTTTTTCTTCATGCCCCACTCAAGAGGCACCCGGCACCATTGACAAGTGCCTCTGAGGGGTTTCTCTGGGTTTTCTGCAAGATCTTAAACGCAAGGATTTTCCACATCTTAGGAGGAAGAGGTCTGGAGGCTTTTGCAGTGACTCTGAACTGGAATGCAAATATTTTTCAGTCCAACCTCAGTCTCCAGCTGGAGAGACCGAGCAAACAAACAAGCAAACAGATTAAAGTAATGCCAAGGGCAGATAAGAGCTGCGGAGAGGGAGAGACCAAAGTCATTCCCTTCTGATGACGATGCTGATAAACCATCTCAAGTAGGACAGCGTGACGACTGGATGGGATCAGCTCCAGCGCGTACCACTGGTTTTGCAGACCGTTTTTCCCTGTGATTCAGCCAGATCTGCCATCTTTCGGCACAGGGGGGATTATCTTGTTGATTAATCTTTAAATGAACTGTATATGCTGTTTTTTTGAACCAGTAATTTGGTGCCTGAGAAGGTCTGAGCGTGTATTCTGTGTTTTCTGGAGCCTGGATGGATGGAGAATGAACTTTGAATTGCTGATCTAGCTCAGACACAGCAGACACCTGGTCTACCCCTGGTCTACCCCATGGTGATTTAGTCTAAGTCTGTTCTTACTGTTTCATGCTGTTTCTTCAAATCAGAGTAAAACAACAAAAAAAGTTCTTTCCTGACCACCCCCACACGCCAAAACAACCACATCTCCTTTGGTACATACTTTCTGCAGTTTCAAAACCTTCTTTGCCGCTGTGGCCTTCATCTCAGAATTAAGATGCCGGGTTTGGTTGGTGGAGGAAAAAACTCAGATTTTTCCCTTATTTTTAATCCTTCAAGGGACTGTTTAGTCATGATTCAAAGTGGACTTGTACGTCTGTGTTTTGTGAAAGATGCAACTTTGTCATTGCAAAACAAGTGCGCAGCGAACGTGAAAACGGAATAAATCATGAGATGGATAAAGGAAGGGGTGGGATGCTTTTATCTGTTTACTTAGATGTTGTCCCTAAGTATTAACATTTTATGCCACTCACATTCACTTTCAAATCTGCGAGACAAGGAAGTTGCATTGAGGGGGATGAGAAGAGATAATGCAGTGGAACAGAGTTAATTATTAATATTTCAAAAGAATTTATGGTGGCTGTGGAGGGCTCTGTGCCACGTGTTTATCTCCGCAGCGTTTTCTGCTTCGTGCCTGCAAACTGCAGGGTGCAAAACTCAGGTTTTGCGGTGCACGGCTCCGCATTTAGTCTCGTGCTAAATGCATGTTAGCACATGGAACTTGAGGCTTCTAACGAGAGCAGCGGAGGAGTTGAGCTGGTCACTGAGGTTTCAGGCATGTGCACTCGGAGCAATAGATTCCTGGGCAAAAGCTCCCAAGCCAAGATCCTTTCCTCATCTTCTTAGCTGTCCCTCACCAGGGTTCCTGGGTTGATGACGTTGCTGATGGAAACCAGCATCACCCTCGTGAGGGTAACAGGGCAATGTGACCTTCAGGAGCAGGCTGTAGCTTTTGTGAGATCCAGGATTTGGACACTTTGTCCTTCTGTCCTCTTCTCTTTGCAGTCTCTAGGTTCTCAAGAAGCATCAGCATATCATGGAATCATAGAATCATAGAGTTGTTTGGGTTGGAAGGGACATTTAAAGGTCATTTGGTCCAACCCCCTGCCATGGGTAGGGACACCCTCCACTAGACCTGGTTTCTCAGAGCCCCATCTAACCTGGCCTTGGACAATTCCAGGGATGGGGCATCCACAGCTTCTCTGGGCAACTTGTCCCAGTGCCTCCCCACCCTCATTGTTAAAAATTTCTTCCTTATATCTAGTCTGATACTTAGGTGTAACTGGCAATGGGAATATTCTGAGCTTCCCCTGGACAAGCCATCAGTGTGTCCTTATAGAAGATGGAGAAGCAAGATGTATTGTTACCGCTCAGCTCCTGGGTCCTTCAGTAAATTTATCTCCAGCTGCTCTAGCGAGGCATGGGAGATGAGAAAAGCATACATATGCACACGCCCTTGCTGTCACTGCTATGCTGCAAATGCAGTTTCATCAAATCCTAATTTCATTCATATTCTGACACTTTGATTGAGCTGTACGTCGGTGCTGTCCAGGGCTGCCACATTAGCGTGGGTTAATAGAGATTTGGAGGCAGTTCTGCGTTTGCCGCTCCGCGGGATTGATGGGCTGTGCCATGAACGGAGGTGAAAAGGATGCTCCTCCATCAGCCTTCCTCGGGGGTCGGTTTCCAGCCTCCCGCTGTGCTGTGTTTCTAGAAAGCAGGGAAATCTGCTTGATGCACACACTGGCATCGCACGGGAGCAACCAGTCTCTCAGTCAGCGGGGTCGGGTTGTGTGCTTGGATGGAAACCCCAAAATGCAAATGTTTGCCAAAGCCATCCATCCGTGGGCGTGCAAAGCTGGGCTGGAAACAGGGGTCCCAGGAGGTCCCGCTCTGCAAACCTTTACTCTTCACTTGGTTCGTGACGTAACCTCAATCAGATTATATAAATACAAAAAATTAGGTGCACATAGGGTTTCTGGGTCTAGGAGTTTGTTGGATTTTAATATCAGGGTCTTTTGATGCCCTCAGGCTTCCCCAGCCCCCAGCCCAGCTTTTGGCAAAGTGCCTGCAGTGCAGGGTGGGCACAATGTGCAGAAGTGGCTTCTTTTGTCCTGGTAAATTGGGACCATCCACCACGGCCACCCCCCAGCCCGTCTGCTCACCCAAGTGGGGAACGCAGGGACATACATTTCCAGCACGTGCTGCTAGTCAGGAGACCCCCACCCGGGCAGGTGTGGGGTCTGCACAATTCCCGGCTGCAGGAAAGCTCTGGCTGGAAATTTCTCGTACCGCATCCTCCTGTTTTGGGCCATACAAATATCAGATCAGCCTGCTGCTGCCCAATACTTTCCTGACCCATTACCAGAGAGCTCCTTGGTGAAGGCAGCGCTGCTGCTGAGACTAGAAGCTCGCTGATGCTGGGCACTGCCAGCAGTGCCTCCCGCGCAGATCGGTGCTGCCCCACTGTGCCATTAAAGCCCTGGCTCCAACGTCCTCTTTGCTGCTGCCCCATTTGCAGCAACAACAGTCTTGGGGAGACCTATTTCCAAGGGAATAACGCTTGATTTTTAGTTCCCAGATGAAGCAGGGCAAGTTTTGTGCTGTAATACTTGATAGAGATTTTTTTTTTTAAGTCCCAGAGGACCATATGATGCTTCAGCGCCGTGCAGGTCCTGTGCTGGGCTACGACCAATTGCTGGTTAATGATTTTGCAATTAACATCTGGCTTTTTTATGAACCTTTCTTGTCTGTAAGTCCTGGTCGGCCGCGCTGGGCAGCCTCTCAGCGACACCAGTGTCTCCATGCACACAGAGAATGGGTTTACCTATGTCTAAACAGCAAATGACAGCATAGATCAAGAGCTGCTCTTAGCCATGAAAGCTGTTTGCATAATTGTAATGCCTTTTCCTTCCCTGGATTGATTGCCCTGTGTAGAAACCTTCCTGCAAAGGAAGTGAATGGCAGCAGGGATGGTTGGGGGTCTCTGGAAGTGATGGGTCCACATTCTCCGTCAGGTGGGCTCATTGATCGATGCCAATTACAGGTGCTGCTTCAGTCCTTTTCATTTGGGGAACGAAAGGTATCATCAAAATGCAATTTGGCATCTGGGCTCAGGCACGGTCCACTCCTCCCTGCAAGGCAAAATTCCCTCTTCGGAGAAACGATGGAGGGAAAGTGGGTTTTGCAAGAGGAAAGCGGCTCTGATGAGCCATCTGCCCTGCGTTTCCCTTTGTTTTCCTGAACCCTCTCTCCATCTCTCAGTGAAAATTGCTTGGAGCCTGTTGCTACGGTCTGCAGGTATTTCTCGTTCCTATTTCACATCGAAGGCAGCCGTCGGCCTTGCAGCCAGCTCCCCTGCTCTTACAAATTGCTTGTTTGTTTTCAAAGGAGCTCGCAATAAAGACTCATAAAAACTAGGGTTACAAAATAGCAAGAAATTTGGCTTGCTCCTCTCTTGCCCCGGCCAAAGGAGGATGCTGCAAGTCTCCAGATAATTTAACTGAGAATGACCCGAGCGCTGGGGCTTTCCTGGGTGACCCTGGCACTGTCTCCTTGGAGGAGCTGCAAAAATTGGTGTTGTGCTCTTGAAACACCCAGTGAACAGTCCCAGGGGCGGCCTGGAGATGGGAGGGTCTTTGGAGACAAGCGCCAGGAGGGTTTTTTTAAAAGCTCTCCGCTCTCAGTGGTGTAATCTTAACCATTCTCTGCAATTTAAACGGAGACAGGTTTGCTCCCGAGCAGTGGTTGGGATAAACAGAAACCAGCCCGGCACAGGATGTTGGTGGCTGCAGGGTTTGTCCCTTCTGTACAAATGGACTTTGTAGACAAATTTTTCAGAAAGGGAGAAAGAGCCACAAATCAGTAGAATGAAACCCAGGATGGAATGGTTTGGATTTGAAGAAAAATTCCCACCACAGCATCTCACGATTCCCAGTCACTGACTGATGACAATCTATTTAGTGTTATCTTCTTTTTTTTTTGCAACCCAGATTTGGTTATTGTTACCGAAACAGCCACCTTTTGGGGAAACGTATTTTGCCAAATAAGGAACCAGGAAAAGGAGCAAAGTTCAAGCAGGGAAATGTCAGTGGACTCTGCTGCTCATTCTCGCTGCATTTGCAGATTGCTCTCAGCAACCAGGGACCGAGGGACACACCAGCCACTAATTTCAAGAATTCAAACCCAATTGTGATTTCCCAGAAAGGAGATTAAAATCTCGAGGCAGAACCAGGTTCACCGTGCCCAGTGGCATGGGCGCCCGTTGCTTAGCTCAGTTGAGAGGCGGCGCAGATGCAGCAGCGTTTTGGATGTCCCTGAGAGATAAGCACAGCACATCTTTTAAGTTAAATGAAGTGATTCCTTTCCTCAGGCTTGCTAAAAATAATAAATTATTAAATTATCCGGTAGAATGATTTATTGTCATCGGTGGAGCAAGGAGGAGATGAACGGAGGGGTCCTGGGAGCTCAGCTGGGGAGGACGTTGCACAGGGGCGAGGAGAGCCCCTGTTTGCACCCTGTTGCTTTTAGGCATATCCCAAATTTGCATTTGGGAAGGAGGCAAAGTCTGTTGCTGGTGCAGGATTCATTCACAGGCCAGGGGCCTTCGTGGGGATAAAATGCTTGAAAAGACCAGGGCTGTCTGCAGCCAGTGTGAGCACTGGGAAGTGCCTTTGTGTGCTCGAGTTTGGGTTCTTGGGCGACGTGGGGGCCTGTTCTGCCCTGCTACGTCCAGCAGGCTCAGCCCCCGCTCTGGGAAGGCTGCAGATCCATCGGGATGCAGGGTTGGTTCCTGACTCTCTCCCTCTACCCAAAACATGCCCGTCATTGCCCACTGTCCAAGCCACAGGGCTCGGATGTGCCAGGCTTTGTATACAGAAAAAAACCCTTGGAATTTCACCTGGTAAAAAGCTGCCTGGAAGCAAGTTTCTTGTGCAACCTGTGCTCAGGCTGGTGCTCGCCCTTCTCTGCACATCCCCTCCTTTCCCAGCACTTGGGATGCCGCAGGTTTCCCTTGCTGCCCGTGTTTTAATGCCTATGAGGGTTTTCCTGCTCCAATATGACCTGGCATCCCTTGGGCTTGAGCACCCATGACCAGGATCAGCCCGTTGTCCCAGCTCTCCATGGGGTGCAGCCTTTCCGAAGTGTTGAGAGGCTGGACGTGTCGAACAGCCTTAAATTCGTTCCTTAAAGCTGCAGGTAGTTAAGCTCCGCAGCATTACAAGCTCTGATATGTGTTTTTATTGTGGCTTATTAAAGCATCAGTGGTTGAGAGTTTATTTTTGATGTATTTTATTACATGATGATTTACAATAAGCTCTTAAAGAATGCGCAGTCATTGCTTCTAATAATCATTTAATACATATTCATAAAGCTTTTCTAAATGGTACCTTCATCCAGAATATTTTATTGGGAGCACCACGCAGGCTGGAGTCTTCTGAGCCTTGCCAGACCGACACAAGGTCTGATAAAGAGAAATAATATTTTGCTCATCTCACAGTGCAGTGCTCTAAACCTCCAGGTAACCTTTAACCTCTTCGGAGATGCAGTTATCCAGGGAAAAATAAAAAAAAATAAGAAGAGAAAACCTGTGTTTAAGTGTCTGAGGGGTCAGGCAGCTTCAGCCAGTGCTTTGCATTGAAACCTGGGGCAGCTGATTTGTGGGGAGAGAAAACACGTCGGCGGGATTCCCCAAAGCGTTAAAACACTTCAGGCAGAGTTGAGATAACTCTGGGTTCGGTTTGTTGAAGTGTTGCCTTGACTGTTGAGTGTGCAGGTGTTAGTGGTGGCAAGGGGGGTCAGGAATATGGCACAAACGTTTGTTTGTCTGAAAACTGAATCTCTAATTACAGGAGAGAATCCCTGAGACTTTATAACAGGAGAAACCCTCGGAGAAAGCCATTATGATACGGATGGGTTGCCTTGCTACCCGAATGTCAGGAGAGGGGATCGCACTTTGTTTGAAACCCTGATGTAACCCCAAAATGAGGTTTCTTGTAGCAGCATTTGGTCCTGGTGGTGATCGTGGTTCATCGTAAGGTGATTTTATCACATGTTTGGACAAATCCAGGGGGAAAAGATGGACTAAATGACTTTGATGGTCTGACCCCAGACAGGTAAATTTAAGTGGGGACAAGGAGGAAGGTCAGAGCTTTGTGCTGAAGGTTAAGTAAGGATGATATGTTGGCTTTGCTTACTTTTTCTTATCAATTGAGCTGAAAGCACTTTGAAAAAAAGAGATTGTTTGGTTCCTCTTGATTGTAGAAAGGAGGAAACAGAGACACAAAACGACAAGGTGTTTTTCCTAAACACCACTCCAAAGCCGGCTGCTTCCCGTGCTGCTCTGTGCCCGTCGGCTCTAATTCTCCATGCTGAGAAAAGCACCAGCACCAGCCGGAGGAAAATGCACCCTGGATTGAGTTACATGGGGCTGTTAAAAACTAAGTTGGTTAAAATCAGGTTTCGTTACGAAAAGAGTGAAAAGAGAAGGAGAAATTCGCAGTGAAACGATTGGGGTTCAATCCTTGGCTCACCTGGAACGGACATCCTGCGTTTTCTTTGGATCTGGGCACGCTGTTGGGTCGGGGTGCTTGATTAACATGTGCTGGGCAGGTAGTTTCATTGGCTTTGTGTACCTTCACCATGTGATCTGAATGTGCGCAGCCCTCGCCTGTCCCCGGACATGGGGGACTTTCTTTGCTTTGTGCATCCTGCTCTTCCTGATTGATGTCCTAGTGAGGAATAACGAAACCTTTAATTGGATGCTGGGGCAAGATTTGTCCTTGGAGCTCTTGTTACTCCCTGTAGAGAGGGTTTTGTCCTTTTTGCTGGTGTTTGTTTGCAGGGAAAGCATGGATTGCCCTCAATTTGGGTATTTCAGTCCAGACTGGCAGGACCCCCCAGGGCTGCTGTGGGTCCCAGCATCCCCCCACAGCCCCTGGTTCCTGGTGCCAGCTCAGACCTGGCTCCTGGGGGGCTGCAGTTTGTCCCAGTTTTGTCACGCCACGCTGAAACCCTTGGGGTCTGAGCAGCCATGCTTCTTGCCTTTATCTGCAAAGAGCCACGGGCTCCTTTCTTCGAGCAGGGATCCCCAAGCACAGCAATTTGCACCTACCCCCAACATACCAACACCCCTGCTAGCGAGAGGTATATTCACACACACAGAAGCAAGGCTTTTATGCAAATACTGCTGGCAGTTGTGTGTTGTGGAGTCATTAACATTTCGGAAGCTGTGATTGTGTAAGAAAACAAGAAAATAAATCAGCAGAAACTTTGTCTTCCTGTTTAAATGTCCATCGAGGGATCCAGAGGAATGGTTTCGCTTAAAAGGCGCATCAAGTGCTGTTTTGGGCTGAGGCTGCTCTTGGGTGGTTAATCACAAAGCCAGTAATTGACTGTCATACTGCTTTCTTTCTCGTTTTTATTCTCATTATTCATCGCCCAGGGAGAGAAAAAAAAGAAAAGGAGACGACAGCCAGAGAGAATAAGAGCAAGTGGAGCCCTCGTGGGTGTCACCTCCTCCGCCTGGCTCGCTGCCACCGAGGGGGACGCAGCCCCCGGGAGCTGCGCATCGGCAGAGCGTGCGGGTGCACGGTGCCGGCGTGTCTCTCCGTGATGGGCATTGGGGGCTTTCCCCATCAATGCTGAGGTGAAATGTTTTCCAACAGTGTGTTGGGCAGTGGAGCACAATTCCCAAATTTGTCTGTTGCAATTCATGAATTCTAGTCCACAAGCAAATTTTTTTTTTCTTTTGGGACTTTTCTAAGCTAAATATATTTCTCCACATGCCTTAGAGGTAGAACATCTTCTGAATTTACAGCCTTGCCCTTTGCAAAGCGGGTTGTCCACCCCTGCACCCCACTCCAGACTCCAGACCCTGCCACCCACACTGTGGTTTTCCCTTCCTCTGCCTTTGCAAGCTCTTGCTCTCCCTTTTTTCCCCCAAAACCCTTTTCCCTTCCCCCTGCAGACCCCACTGGACACCCGCCCCATTGTCCCTGTCCTGGCTGCCCTGCCACAGGGACCAGCCCCGGCACAATGCCCAGCAGTACCAGGGGATTAGTGGGGACTGAGACGCTTTCTCGGAGACAATTTGAGGGAAGAAAGGCACAATTAGATGCACATTTCATGACATTTGACTAATTGAGAGGGGAATTGAGAGTTATTTTTACTCAACGCAGAATCTGGAGACGGCAAAATGTTTCTTTCTGGAGGAATTGTTTGGCTCTTCAGCATGGCCAAGTGAATTTCGCTGTCGCTGCAGCCCTGCGACGGCCACAGCTAAGTGTTGATTGTCCAACGCGGTCGGGAGAGGAACAATACTAGAAATTATAGCTCTCAGCACCAAACCACGCCATCCTGCCCCAGGGAGAGGGATTATTTCCATTAGTCAGGAGACATCAGGTCACGGCAGGGACTGAGGGCTACAGCAGGTCTGTTGTGCTGAGTCTGGTGTTACAGATATAGTGCAGCATCTTGGGTAGAGAGAAGTGGATTATGGGATCTAACTCATGGATGGAAGAAGCAGTGGCAAGTTCCCTTGTGAGGCTAAGGAGTTTCTGCTGCTTACAGCCAGATACGAGAAGCTTTTAAAAAGAATTCTGGTCTTGTTGAGGATGACACTACTATTGTACAGTTTGGTTTTTGCTTGCAAACAGACTGGGAGCTTTCTAATGGCTTCATGATGAAAAATGGGTTTAGCAAGAGCATCAGCTCATGCACATGGTAGGAGGCTGTAGGAGAATGGGATACAACTGGGCTGTGGATTGAAGCCATCAAGAGGCAGAGATGCACAGGAGATGTTGAGATCCCAGTCCGCAAACTGGTATTTACACTAAGAAGCATGGAAACCTCTTGTTTTGAGCTTAAAAACACAAGGAGGAGGCTGTCTCCACTCTCACCTTGTTCAGTACGTGGAGAAGGGCACAGAAGCCTTCCAGGGGACAGGTTGGCTTCAATAGCTGTGGTTGAACTCAAGGAGATGCTTTAGGTGGTCAGTGGAGTAAGTCTCCCAGGTGATTTTGAGATTCTGTGCCACACTAGAGGTTTTACAGATGCGGGTAACTTGCTAACTGGAGAGCTGTGCCGTCGACAGAAATAGCTGGTCCTTCCCGGTGCAGGTGCTGAGCCGCTGGCATGGAGGGAGGTAAGAGGATGTAGAAATGGGCAGGGTGAGGGATACACTGTGCCCATTTCTTTTGCTACCCGTGAGAGTGACTGCCATGGACCAGTGGGAGAGATTGCCTTGTAGCATCGCACCCACCTGCAGAGAAGTCTCTTGGGTACAGCACAGAGCGATGGACCAGCGGGAGAGAGGAGAGATTGCCTTGTAGCATCGCACCCACCTGCAGAGAAGTCTCTTGGGTACAGCACAGAGCGAGTTTGGGACACCCTATCCAGAGTCTCTCGATGAGAACAGGCAGAAAAAGCAAGCATCATGTAAAAACCATGTGGTGCAAGATCTGTGTTCATTAGGGATGCAATTAACTACACTAAATGAGTTTTGGTACCACCAGGTCTTAAGGGTTTTCATCAGGTTAAGAGCACTGCAGCTTGGTATCTTAACCAGGTTGGATGTGTGCTGATGGCTGGAGCTTCCAGAAAATCCCCAGAGACACACAAGGAGGATTTAGGAAGAGCCTGAAGTGCCAGCGTCCACACCTTCAGGTGTTCTATTGTTCAGGAGAAGCGAGGCCAGCGCAAGCTCTCTGGGCAGCACGGAGAGCAGCACGGCTGACTTGGGGCTGGAGCTCAGATGCTGCATTAGGTCCTCAAAGGACATCTCAGGGGCCGTCTCTCAGTTCTGTAAACCTTTGACCCCTTCAGTGACACCAAAGGTTAAAAAGGCCCAGAATTCATCTAGAGAAATGGGGTTAGTTATTTCCCTGGATTTATTATGCATGTTTAATGACCTGAACATTGAGTATGTTGGTAGTAAATCCATGAGACACGCTCTCCCAGAGGAGCACCGCAAAGTCTTTTCAAAAGGATTGCCTGTACTGCTTCATGCGAGTGTCTTTTCTCATTTTTCCCGCCCTGTCTGTGCTTGCAAATGAATTGCTACCCGTCTTTTGTTTGCTTTTACATCCATGTCACGACAAACAGTTCTCTCATGCAAGAAAAGGATGTTGGCATATACGGTCTGGGATACCACCAGAAGGTGGGAATCGCAGCACTGGGCTTGTATTTACTTCTTTCCAGCTTATGTGCTAAGCCTGGAAACCTTCCTGCAGCTGGGTGCTTCCTGTGATCCCGTTAGCTTTTATTGGAACACCATGTTTTATCTTTGTTCTGTTTATGAATGGGAGAAACACCAGATGTAGGTTGTTCTTCGCTCAGCCCTCCCGTCCTGCCTGCACAAGATGGCAACTTCTTGTCACCACAGAATTGCCCAGTTAAAGCTGAAAGCCCTGGGTTCATTCCCTATTGGAAAATAAACCCAAGGTAGTACTTTTCATAAGAAAATTGAGACGAAGGAAAACTGTGCTGGCAGAACTTGAGAAATTTGGGTTAATCATCTGTGTGCCACCAATTACCATCATTATATGCTTCCTTGGTCCTGACTTGCCTCCGAAATACGTGTAAATAATACCATTGGTGATCTCCTGGGAAAAAAAAAACCCTCTGCAAACTCATTTCAGCATCCAGGTTAATATTTGTTCTCCTTTGGCTCACTGCTATCCCACTCGGGTCAGGAGGAGCCTCTCCACAGGCAGCAGCGGGCTGGGGGTCAGACCCCCAAGTCCCTGGGCAGCCAGTGTTCCGCTGGGGAGCACGTGCTGGGACCCCAGTGCCCCCACGGTGCTGCACCCATACCTCTGCTTTCAACACGGGTCTGACATCCGAGAGCTTCTCCCAGCCCTGTTTTCCCAGTCGGCTCTCCTGCTCCGTTGGCAGTAACAGTTGTTCAGAGCCTGGGTCAGGCATGTGCACTCCCAGAAAAGTGCACTTTGGATTTCCTGAATGGGGAGGTGGATGGAATAAGTTGGAGCATCCCAGAGGCTCGGCCCAGCCTGGAGCCTGTTTGCCAGCCACCGGCGCTGTGGGTCTTGTGTGGCTGTGCACGCTGAAAAAAATCCAAGAGGTTGAGTTCTGTGCATTTTTCCCAAAGGTTTGCAAATGTCCGCGTGTGTCCCAGCACTGTGATCGTTCTTCCTGGTGATTTGCTGACATGCTCTTTTGAAAGCTCTAAGAGGTGCTGAGGAGGGGCCTCATTAATACTGAAGTGTGTTTATTAGGTGGGGAAACCAGATGAGTAATTATTTCTGAAGGAAAGACCACAGTTTGCTGCAGTGTTTCCAAATAGCTTTACCTGATCTTTTTTCAAGACACTGCTAAATAAATCCCCTCTTGGAGAGCTGGCTCCTCAGGAGATAAGCTGGTGGGCTGCAGCTCTGTTCCCCTTGGCCCAAACTCTGCTGTTCCCTGCATCCATAGGGGCTTGCACGGATCAGCGCTGGGTACACGACCACTGCCTGACCCAGCTCAGACCTACATCTGATGAGCCGTTGGTTATAATTGCATCCTCCCGTCCTGTGATTCTTCCCACCAGTGAAATTCAGCCTGGAGAGTGGCATCGTGCCCATCCCCATTGCATCGTGGCTGCCAGCAGTACCTGAACTTGCCTGTAGGAAGCCTGCCGAAACCTCCAGCCTTTGCCAATGTCACCAATTTACTCCAGATAACTGGAGAGGGAGGTAATGAATTTCAGCTGTTTACCTCTTTAAAGAACTCGTTTCTGTTTAGACATAATTATCTAGCCACTTCTAAGAAAGGCACCATTGATTGCAGAGCTGAATTAGCATTTTGTTGCGTTGGCTCTGACAGCCGCCTGCACCGATACAAGAGCTCTTCATGAACATTAACTCATTTAAAGTGTAAATTGCAACTCCTTTTTCATTTTCCAGCATGGGACCCAGCTAGGCAAAGCTTTGCTCCTCCGAGCATCTCCCGTGCCTGTGCAACACCAGAGAGCTGGGGGTGCTGGCAGGTGGGGGAGCGGGATTTCCTTGTTTTGGGAGAAATTTTGGGTGCTCCCACCTCCACGCAGCGATGCTGTGGGGTGAGGATTGCAGGGACGGGGTAGAAATGTGGTTGTGGTGGTGGTGATGCTGTCTTGGGCTGAATTGGGCCAGTAAAGATGCTGCAGTTCAGCTGCAGTACATCTGAGCTGCATACCCTGAAATGATCCTGCTTCCGGTGCCGGTCCATGTGGGTAGTTTTGCCCAGAGCAGGGTGGGATCGTTGCCTCTGGCATCATGTAGTGACAGAACAAGGGGTAACGGGTTTAAACGGAAAGAGGGAGATTGAGATGGGACATCAGGAAGGAATCCTTCCTGGAGAGGGTGGGGAAGCACTGGGACAGGTTGCCCAAAGAAGCTGTGGATGCCCCATCCCTGGAAGTGTCCAAGGCCAGGCTGGATGAGGCTTGGAGCAACCTGGTCTAGTGGAAGGTGTCCCTGCCCGTGGAAGGTGTCCCTGCCCATGGCAGGGGGTGGGACTGGGTGGGCTTTGAGGTCCCTCCCAACATCCGTGAGGACACGATTCTGTGATCAGTGGGAAGCGAATCTGGCAAAACAGCTGGAGGAGCATCACAACCAGCACAGGGGGTTGGCTGTGGGATGGGAAGGCAGGTCCCTTCCCTCCTCCCTCATTCTGCACTCGCCTGAGCCGCTGCACCCAAGTTGGTTCTCACTGTCTAGAAAATACAGCTGATGATCTTTCCCTCCTTTGCAAAACTTATTAAAGCCCAAGGACATAAAGATTTATACAACAGCGGAGTATTATTATTATTAATCTCCAATTTTATGAAAAACAAGCTGTTTTAATAAAACCTCAGCCCTTTCTGGCTGACCCCCGGTGCCAGCGCCAGCCCAGAGCGAGCAATTAAGAGACCCTGGGCTGGCCAAGGTTAGCGCCGGCCGCAGTTATCTCCTGGAGAGCTGCGCTGGAATCCCGCAGCTCTTGAAGCCAGTTAGTCTTTTCTAGCAGGTTTAATCCCAAATGGCATATCCTCTGCCTGCCGTTGCAGGGATCAGTGCCCCGGCTTGCAATGGTTGGAGAGGGCACGGAGGGTTCCCCAAGCTCAGGCACCCCGTGAAATCCATCACTGCTTTTCCCCTTCCTTTATCTTCATTTAAAAGGAGACAGGGGAGCTGCAAGCAGGCTCCAGCCTGCACAAAGCAGAGCCCATGTTTGTTGCCTGAGTCGCTTCATTCAGCCAAAAAGCCTCACGATAAATTTGCTGCTCCGTCCTCTTTGTAAAAGCTGCTGCCCGTCGCCCTGGGTGCTGCCTGCCGTGGCTGATTTTTCCTTTGAACCTTGCAGGGATAGGGGGTTACCCCCAAGCAGATACTCAGGTGTCTGCTTATTCCCAGAGCATTCGGGGCTCGTGCATGGGCCAGGATTTGGGATGGCTTTGCTGTCCTAGGGCAGCCCCAGGCTGCTGCCACATGACTTGCACCCCCAGCTGGAGGATCCACCGTGCAGGTCATGTGGCAAAGATCCTGTCCCCCCAACACCGTCAGCACCATGTTCCTCTCACCCCCTTCCTCTCCATCCCAGATTCCCAGGAGCCACATCCTAGGTAAGGCTGTGCCTAACCCCTCCTTCACAGGAGCAGAGCTGGTATGTTCAGCCTGTCTGTGCTGACCGTGACAGCGTGAGCCCTGTGCAATCCCATAGTTGGGGGTTTTCTCCCCAGTTTGAGACCATGGAAACACCTACCCACCCCTCAGCTGACCCCCTCTGCCTGCTGCAGCTATCAGTCCCCCCTGCTAACAATCAGGGGCTTAACGAAGCGTGATGCAGGAGGGAGAAGGAGAAATTCCACTGGTGTTTCTCATGGTTGCAAGCCCCAATTTCTGTTTTCTACCCCTCCCCGGGCTGTGCTTTTCCGGCACCGGGTTTGCAGGCAGCGTCGGGACACCTGTGAGGAACTGGGGGTCTCTGCACCCATCTGCCACATCCCCCCATGTTGCCCAGGGATGCTGGGGATCATCTCCAGGCTGTGAGAGCACTTGGGTCAGCTGAGCTGAGGTAGGAGAGCTTGGGGACAAAGGTGGAAAAGGTGGGGGACAAGGGGGCTAAAGCTTTTCATCACCTCTCCCAGAGTTGCCCCCCTGTGCGCCTCGTCTGCAGCTCCTGCTCTGCGCTCCTCGTGGGGCTCGTTTCTCATGTGTCAGAATAACGCTGGGTTGTTTGGGTTGCAAACACTGCAGGGGGAATTTTTAAAAAGCTTTTTTTCTATTGCTGCGTGAAAAAAGAAACAAAGTAAGCAGCCCAATAACTTTTCTATTAATATCAAGCTTTGTAAGTCTTTTGTTTGGTTGGTTTGTTTACAAAAATCTCTCATTTTGGGTATAAACTACTCGACAGTGTCCCTTTGAATATGTGTTAAAATAGTTCTCGGTTTCATTCCGCGCATTCTGGGGAGGATATGAAGCAATTCCTCTTGTCAGCCGTGAGCAGGAGATGGATGGGGCTGTTCCCTGATGCGTCGCCGTCCGGGGAGCGGAGCAGTGCCGCTGCCCGGCTTCGCTCCCCTCCTCTCCAGGCTTGGTGGTGCTTAGTGGGGACGATTTGCCTGGGAAAAGAGGTTTTAAATGAAAAAATAATGCAGAAAAAAAAGCCTTGTTGGGGACCCAGATGGTTTATGCAGTGACCGAACTCCTTGTGTGCCATGCTGCCTGTATCTGTCTGGAGACCTCTCCAGCCAGCACAGATATTTGGGGATTGCAGTGCCAGGGTGGAATAAAGCTGGAAAGGAAAGCCCGTCTCCAGCAGCATCCTTACCGTGGGCTTCCCAGCCCGTCCTGCTTGAGGCTGGCTGGACTGTGCCGGTGGGGAGTAAGGATCAGGCTTTTGGCAGGATTTGCCTCTGTTGCCCCTGATCCTGTTGCTTTGTTAGCAGTGCCAGTGTTAATCAGTATTAATGAGGAGTCAGGGTAAGGAGTACACACACCACGCTCCTCCCTGCAGTGCTGAGCAGCACAGAGTGGTCATTAGCAAATGCAATACCAGGCTCTGCTCATCAACACCGGGGGTTAAAAAAAAAGGCAACAAACCACAGAAACCAAATCCATGAAACTGAAACTATTTTGCACCAACATTAAAAAAAAGTAGTAATTTGAGGCTGCAGGAAAATCTAGCTTTTCATCAAAGTTTGGCTAGGCAAGCGCGTGGTGGAGGTCTGGGCTAGAGGGTGCACGTCTGAACCTTGTGTGGCCTGAAAATCTGCTGAGGGTTGGCTTGTGTTCCCTCGGTCTGAAAGGGGTGGCCAGCCCTCGTTCTTCTTTTTTCTGTCGGCTGCATCTTGAGATCCACTGTTTGTTTATTTTGATAATATTCCAGTTGGAGGCAGAAGCAAGAGATAGCAGAGGCGAGCAGAGAGAAAAATTGAGGCCGTTAGGGGCTTTTCCTGGCTTGCAAGAGCCTGGCCGTGCTGGCTAGGACAGCTGTTAGGGTCACAGCTGGTTGCAGACGGCTGCAGAAGTCACGTCCAGGGACCTTTGCCCCTTCCCAATGCAGCATCCTTATCCCAGAGCCACTGGGCATCCCCTTGCCCTGTGGTCCCCATGGTGGGATTCCAGTCCCTGGCTGGGCATGAGCGAGCGCCTGGAGGACTGTGCACAAGGAGATTGGTTGAGGCTCACAGGATTTGGCTTTTTTGGCTTTTGCATTTGAGCACAATTACCATTTCCAGCGCTTTTCTAGCACGGGCCAGTTGTCAGGCACGGAGCGGTAAGTCCTGCTCTCTCCAGGATGCTGGTGCAGCACCCAGTCTCCATCCCTGGAAAAGGTGCATTGCTTTTGTTATGCTGGAGACTGACTTGTCTCTGGGGGAGCTAAAACATTTGCAGAGGTGCCTGAAAATCAGCCTCTAACCTAGAGGGTCACTCGCATGGCCAAGCTCTTTCTCCAAGGAGAAAAAGTTCATGTTTCCAACCCAACCGCTGCTGTGTTTTCTGTCTCCCCAGTTTTTCCATCGGTCGGAGCAATGGTGCCATCCAAGCCAGAGTTGGCACGACCTGGGGAAAGGCAGCCACTGTTCCTGCATCATCCGGCATTTTTAGGTGTAGTCCCCGTGTGAGCACCCCATAGGTCTGACCCCTGCCAGAGCCAGCCCTGGGGCCTTGCAGTGGGTCCCACGTAGGGATCTGTCCGTGAGGACAGTGACAACCGGGCGCTTGCGTGTTGGGTTTGTCCATGAATGATGCAATGTATACGTCACCACGGACCAGAATAACTAGATTTCTTCCTATCCCCCTCTTCCATGCCCTGGGTCGGGAGGGAGGTGCTGAAGAGGGTATTTCCTACTGAGCTTGGGGAATTTCCCAGTTTTTTGGGTTAGGCACATCTGGGATCAGTCATCACCTTAGAAGTGCTGCATCCGAAATGTGCCTCGTTCCCTTCGGCATTAAGGGCTGCGCTTGTCATCCCAGCACAAGCTACAGCTCAGATTAAAAGGGAATAGAACTGGAGAGTTGTGCCAAGGAGGAAAAGCACATAGAGAGGATGAAAGAGCATTTTGGTTGAGATGCATGTAAGTGCATTACTTGTGCAAAGAAGCCATCAAAGATCATGAGGCTCTCGGATGCCGCAACAGTGAGGCTGCTAAGTCCCTGGGTAGAAAAGCCACAAAGAACATCTCTGTGAAAGTGGAGGGAATGTATTTGTGTTTGTGTTGTAACTGTTAAACCACAGGGAGAGCAGGTGATGTGTCACAGCTCTGGGGTGAATTCAGCCATCCAGAAACACGTGTCCCACTGTGCCAGCCCAAGGCAATGGATAAGGACCAATACAGCTCTGGGAATCACTTGGAAGTGCTTTTCCAGGCATCCAAACCTGCATCAGGGACAAACGTGGTTTGTTTACCAGGAACGAGCCCTTGAGAGGGTTTCCAGTTGGTTTTGCTCCTGGCCAGCAGCTCCCTAGCAAAGTCCTTTTTGTCAGCGATGGTGCGGTGTTTCTGGCCGGACGTTCGAAGGGTGCTGCGCAGAGGGGGCTGCCCAAAGGCATCGGAGCCGCGTGGCATCCCCAGGAAGCAGTGGATCAGGATCAGCTCCTGTTTGGGACAAAGTTTGAGGTTTCAGCTGCTCTGTTATTTCTCCAGAGTTCCTTCACGCATGGTTAGGTGCCAGTGGGGTGTATCCAGCCCCCACCATTCACCAACTAATCCAGCACAGTAAAGCAGAGAGGAAGCACTGAGGCATCCAGCCAGACCTGAGTTTGCCAGAGGAAACCTAAACACACAACGTAAATGCTACTACAGCAGTATGAGAGGTTGGGGGAAGGGCGAGAGGGTTCAGAGAGGAAGGTTAACTCCAAAGCTCACCAAACCACACTGTGACGCTTCCATGACCAGCAGCATCCCGCACTGCGATGCTGCGATGTGTCTCCCTGACGTCCTCGTCACCTGCCCAAGCCCAGAGCATCTCCCATGACAAAGCCGGTCACTGTCATTAAGGTTCTTTCCCTCCTGAGATTATTGTAATTTGGGGACTTAATACATTGCAAACGTGGGACACGGAGTTATTTAAGGCAGTAAGTAGAAAATCAGTAGCTGGTAATGCAGCTTGGTTGAAATTTGGGCTCATTTAAATGTCAGTCTAAACTGCCCCTTGAATCAAAGCTGCTTAAATTATTCTGAAAAATAATTGCCTCTATTCATCAGAAGAATGTGCCATGGATCCAAGTAGAACATGAAGTGTTTGATTGGGGATTTCATTTTATTTCCCTCTTTTTTTTTTTCAATATTGCAGTCAGAAAAAAGCCCTCTTTGCTCTGCCAGTAATACTCTCTTTTAACAGAGCAGGTCAATCCATCAAATTGTGGTACTGAGATAGGTGAGTTTTATCTGTCCGTGATGGATGTTGCTGCTTATGCAAATCTGTCACGAGATCCCGGCTGCAAAAGCGCTTGGCTCTTGGGGAATAGGACTTCAGTTTCCCGCAGCTGAATTAAAATAGGCAGCTCTCCTGCCCGAGAAGAGTAAGCGTGGAGGTTGTCTTGGGGCAGACCCTGGGGGCTCTCAGTGCTGGAAGTCCTGGCGTGGTCATTCCTAGAACTCAAGTGTTGTAGCAGATACATCTCTTGGGTACGGAGGATGAGCAGGAGGTGAATGGCAAGTGATGGACGGTACCAAAATCCCTTCTGCTTATAATGAATGCGGTTGTTATTGTCCTGTGGTTTTGCTGCTTGTCGCCGTGGTTAGCTCCATGCACATCCAGGTCCGTGACAGCCCAGCTCAGGATCAGGAGCCCCGAGGGCTCGGCTGCGGCTCCTCGCCGGGGCTGGGACCTGTCTGCTGCTGTACTGAGGCTGTTTGTATCCCAGAGACAGGGAAGACCCAGGTAAACCCAGTGCCGTGGGGTTGGCTGGACCACTGCAAACACCTGGCTGTGGTCTTTTACTCAAAATCGGGCTGAACCTCTTTCATTTTGGATGCGCTGAGGTGTTTGGCAGAGGCTGAAAGCCTTCCTGAGACCGGTTACAGCTGTGCAGAGACCAACCCAGCTGAGATAACTTTGCTCGCTGAGCTCAAGCATGAGTGGGGAGTTACAGGGAAAACATCTGAACATCATCCGTTAGGTTAAAAAGGCATTTCTTCTGTGGTTCAGCCACACTTCTTGGACCTGTTCGTCTTCTCCAGTGCAGCACAAGGCAGGAGCAGATGTTGAAGGCAGTAATTCAGAAATGTTTGGCCATTTTGAAGCCACCCTCCAAGCCTTGACCCAGCGATGCTGCGGGCTGCCAGCTCCTGGAGCTGGTTACCCTTCGCTCAGCCCCAGGCACTAAAAGCAGTGCCAGACAGCAGCTCCGTCTCCTTGGCACTCAGTTGCAATTACAAAATGTTTTCTCCCCTCTACTTCCCAAGTAACCCTGGGAAGGATCATTAGAAATGTCGTGGCATAAATCCATCCAGGAGCCGGTGCTGGGCTGGCAGGGCAGGCAGTGGGTGCCTGTGCCCTGCGCCCTGCGCCCTTCCCTTCCCGTGGAGCAGCTGGAAACCGCGTGTGGGAGGAAAAAGGGGGGGTGGGCGCTGGTCAGGGTGGGCTTTGTACCCAGATAAAGTGCAAACGCAGAGTGATGCGCACAGGCAGCCCCTGCCCACGGCAGTGAACGGCAGCAGGACAGAATCCAGAAGCTGTCAGAGCTCTGGGCTACGGTGAAATGAGTTTCTTCCCCTAAACAAACTTCACGCCCCGCGTGCATCCCTGATTTTTACCTTTGTGTTAGCATTTCCCAATTACTCAATGCTTTCCGGCTGGATGACATTTGGTATTGCTGTTTATTGACCCTGGGGACCACAGCGTTGACATTCTTGCTACCAAGTGACATTTACATGGACACCAACGTCATATTGATATCAACAGTGGCAGCCAAGTTTATGACACAGCATTAACTTTGTGAGGCAAGAAGGGCAGCTTCTGTTATTGATGCTGAGGCTGTTTAAAAAGATAAAACAATGACAGCCAGTCTTAACATTGACCAAATTTCTGGCAAACCCATTACCAGGCCAGGAGAGCTGGGGTCAGGGACGTACAAGGTGGTGATCCTGGCTGCAAACATGGTAGCCAGCCCAGCCCCGCTTGCTGCCTCCACTCCTATCAGATCCTCCTGTTCCAGTGTTGACAGAATTGATTTTCGCCTTGTGTGAGCAGAGGACCAGTTTTGTTGTGGTGTGCCAGAGCCGTTTGCTGCTCGCTCGTGTTTGCTTGGTGAGTCTGCCCGTTCTGCCCCGTGCTGGGGGCAGCAGGATTCTGATGCAGTGGTGAACCCTCAGCTCGATCCCTGGGCTGAGTTGTGGTTCCTCCCCATGCCATACTGTGCTTCTCCTTTGCTCATCCCATCCTGTAGACAATTTGCTTTGCCATTATTATTATTGTCATAGAATCACAGGCTGGTTTGGGTGGGAAGGGGCCTTAAAGCCCCCCCAGTCCCCCCCCCTGCCGTGGGCAGGGACACCTTCCACCAGACCAGGTTGCTCCAAGCCTCATCCAGCCTGGCCTTGGACACTCCCAGGGATGGGGCATCATTATTATCATTATAATTATCATTTGTCCCTCTATGCAAAGAATGTTTTGATTTTATCCAAAAGCCTGTGAAGTTTAGCCTGAAGCAGCTTGGCAGCCGGTGGTCGGATGCCATCGGAAGATGAGGATGCAACCGTGCACTGAAAATGTTGGGCCATCAGGCAGCTGGTGTCAGGGCAGGTTTGGAGGGTGTTGCTGGTTAAATCGCCCATGGGATGAGAGCCGGGTGAGGAAGGGCAGGGTGGGAGTCAGAGCAGGGCGGTTGAAGCACAGCATCTCTCCTCGGCTGTTAAATACTTCATTCCGGCTGTGGGGAGAGCCCCAGCGCATGTATAATTCATGTTCCCAGTTTCTGCCTTGTTTGCCATCTGAGCAATTATTATTTTTTGTGGTGTCTGGTTCTCCTGCCCGGCACGGACACCGGCCACACAGGGAACCGCCGCGAACGTGTCTGGAAACGGGCGGAGGTGGGGCAAATCCAAGCCAAGAAATACCCCCTCAAGTCATTACCATCTCCTCAGGGCTGATCTCTTGACTGCAAATATTTAGAAATCCCAGATAAATGCTTGGGGGACATTGAATTTAAAAAAGCAACAACATTTTAATGTGAGTGACCCAGTTTTAACATGAAACACTCAAGTGGAGGGAGATAAGATCAGGCTGATGGAAATGTCCCTCTCTCTGGGTGCAGTTTGGCTCATTAAAACTGGGATCAATGCTGATAATAAATGAAATATTTAAGATTTTGAAATCACACCGGGCTACTCTGATGCTGTGACGAGATCGATCCTGGCTGCGGGCTGCTGGGGGAGGTTGTCCTCCGGCTGGGTGTCATCGCATCTCAGGCGGGACCCTGATGGCAAAGCTGGCAGAGACCGGGGCTGACTTACAGAGGGAGATGTCACCGGAATGCAGCAAGTCAGGGTTTATTTAAAAAATATCTTGACCCTTTTTTTAAAAAAACTTGACCCACTGCAGCTGAATTGTCACAGAAACAAGGAAAAACCTCCACATCTGCTCCCTAAGGCCTGGCAAGCACCAACCCTGAATGCCGTGATGAGATACTAACAGTGTGTGAAACGCCTGAAGCATCGACAGTAGGGAAGAAAATCACAGTTTTTCCTCTTTCCTGAGAATGAGGTTGAAAATTCTTCCTGAAGTTACTGCAGCATGGGGCATCTCAGCACAAAGTGAGTGTCCTGGAGGCTGCACCGGGGAAACACAGGCTCTTTCCCAGGGCGGGCGTGGTGGCGTTGGGGTTACTGATCCCTTGGGAAGTTTTTCTTGTCCTCATGTCACCTAAATGCCAGTTCACACTGTCCCCAGGGTTACTGGGGCACATTGCATCTCCAGTCCCGCGCAGCTCTGTCTGTAGCTGAAGTGAAGGGCCGAGGAGAGAAAAGCACAGGTATTTCTCTTCCAGCATCTTTTATCTTTTGGCCTTTCGTTTGCCCTTGGAAACGTGGAGGAGCATTTGGCTTTGTACGAGGTTGGAGCGGAGCGTCCGACCCCACGCAGATGCTTGGGGCTTTGTGATCCCCGTTTGAAGGGGGTCTGCCGTAGGTACGAGAGTCCTGTACCTGCTGCGAGAACGTTTCTGAGAGCGGGTGATCTGAGCATCCCTAAAGTGAGAGCCGCATCCCCACAAGTGATGTTTTCCCGGGAAACACGAGCTATCATCCTGCTAACACAGACACAGGCTGAGGTCCTGCTGTTGCTTGGATGATGCTGGTTATTCTCTCCTGGGAGGTGGCTTGGGGGGCTCAGGGTGGGGTGCAATTTCTGCCTGATGCCCATCCCGATTTGGGTGACTCACGCAGAGCTGTGTTTTGCCTCCCGCACTGCGTGGGTGCAAATTGGGCTTGCGAGCAGGAGCGCTGGCCCTCGCAAACCATCCCTCCAACCTCTTTCTCTGCTGATATTTCCCATCTGTAAAAGGGGATTTTTCTTACCCACCACATGGCGCTTCTGCAAAGATTAACTTCTTCACTTGCTTTTTCTTGTAAAGCCCTTTTTCCCTGGCTGGATAGGTGAGGCAGAGAACACAAAGTCATCCTCTTCTCTTTATTTTCAGGATTCCAGCTGAGTTTGGCTTCCCATGGGTCAGGCTTTTGAGGCAGCGAGCTGGTGGAGCAATTTAGCTGAGTGCAAGCTGGGAACGGCATGCATTTTGCTAGGAGCACATGTAAAAAATGGGATGCAAAGGCGATGTGTTTTCAGGGGAATTGCAGCCCTGGAGCAGCTTCATCTTTGCACTGACCTTCCCTGGAAGAGGATGCTGCTGTGTTTGTCACCTGTGGGTGACAGCTCCTACTCCTCAGCACCAAGGGCACAGGGGAAGGCTGGTTCCCCATCTCAGCCCATCTAATTCATCAGGATACTGGTGTAAATGGGAGAAGCCACACGTGGTCCAGACCTGCCGATGCATCAGCTGCATGAGGCTGGTGGTGTTAGCTCTGAACCCACCTGTGTGTCTCCCCGTGGGACAACCACGTTTCCATTTACCCACGAACAGAAAACAAAAACCAGAAAGCAAACTAAACCCCAGAAGCGCTGCCCCATCGCTTCAATCGATGGGTGAGCCAAACCCAGCGAGCACAGGACAGGTAGAAGGCGGCTGGTAAACCACCTCTCCCCGCAGCCCCCTCTCGCATCACCCACCACCAAGCCAAGCTGGCACAGGAGATACCTAGGGCTCACCCTCCTGCCCGGGGTTCACCCCCAGCAGCATCGTTTCGGGAAGCCAAGCTGCAACCCTGAGTTGCCATGGCACTGAGCCGCCCCCAAGGATGCGGCTGCGGCTCTCTGCCCTCCGTGACCCCGAGTATTTGGCGTCTCACCCACGCACCCGTCTCTCTCAAGCAATTACCTGCTCTGATTGCTCACCCTCGCATGTCACTGCTGAGATAGGTGCTTATATGTATTTTAATCAAGTGAGTCACGCAGGTGGAGGGGACTAGGCAAAACACTGTTTTCTGTCTTTGTCTCCTTGCTGGGAAAATGATGGCTGGGAATTTAGTGAGCGTGAAATGCTCTCGTTTGGGTGGATTTAGTGGATTCAGTGGCTGAATGGGTTGTGATGTGTTTAGAGATCATTTGGGTTTATTTTGGGTGAAGCAGTAGGAACTTGATCTCTGGCCCTGGCCTTGAGATCTCCGTGCACCGTCAGTCAGCTACAGCAGCTTTGAGTTACTGAGGATTTGAATTGCTGAGGGTTTTTATCATGACACGTGGAAATGACAGGAACAGAAGCTTTCCTGGATGGTCTGAACCCACCGCTCGAGGACTTCAGAGCAGTCATCACAGGCAGGAAAACCACGCTAACCTCAACTCATCCATAGTCTGGCCATGGGGTTCCAGCTACAGAATTTAAACCACATAAGATGGTGTTTTCCATCATATAATAGAACTGAAAATTCAGAGGGCAGCTCCTGAGCTGGCCCGGTGCAGCGCAGCTGTGCCCAAGTCCATTTATGTCACTTGAATCGATACAACCTCGTTTCCTCTCAGGGCATCTCGCCGCGGTTAAGGATGCCTTAACGACACGCTAAATCCATTTGCTATCATCACTTTGGGCATTACCAGGCACTAATGTAACTCAGGCAGGGGAGGTGATGTTTCCAGAGTGACGCGTGCCGGAGGGCTGACGTGGGGAGGTTTTCCTGTGGGTTTGGGCATAGCAATGGTTTGCGTTGCCTTGATTTCCCTGCTGAGCTTGTTTGGGAGGTGCAAAATCCACGGGGACAGGTTAGTGCTGAGGAGACACGTGGCAGGGGAGAACAACGGTAGCAATCGGGTTTTACGGATCCTGGTTTTGTGCTCAGAAAGCCCCGAGAACGGGGAGGGGATTAGTGTTGCATTGACTGAGCCTCATCGGGAGGCAGCGGGAGCATGTGCACCCCTCGAGGTGGTTTCGTGCCTCTATCATCCTTTTAGTTTGAAGTTTAATCCCCCAATAGCTGCGACTTGCTGCATCGCCTGTCTCGTAACAGCCTTACAAAGCTGTGACAACAGGCGGGGAAAATGAAGCTGTCTGACAAATGACACATGACAAGGACTTGGAGTTAACTGCTTTTAAATTCATTATGGCTCCGAAAGATTGGCTTGAGCAAGGTGAATGATTTAAGGTGCATAATGAGATGGATTTAGCCTCCTTTTACTGCCGTTGAATGATCTGTGAACAAGCTTTGATCTCTGCATTACAGCCCTTACCAAGGTTTGTCACTCGGGGGGTTATCTGACGACCACTGGCCGTTCGCGGCAGTGGCTCGGTTACACGTTGCCAACTTTTGCCTGGCAACAAACGCCAGCTTCTCGGTGTTCTCAGAGCCTTGGGTGCTGCCCTGAGAGCCAAAACCAAAGGTTCAAAGGGCATGTGGGCAAACCTGAGCACTGAACGCAGCCGCTGTGCAGCAGGTCTCTGGTTCGCAGAGAGCTGGGCTGGTGCAAGGGTCTCGGGAGCCGCACCCAGGTTTCTGCGTTGTGTGATGATGAGCATCACCACAGGGAAGTCATTCAGGTTTGGGATACCCTGGCTGTGGCACATATGGCATATCTGGGAGGCTCAGGGATGCAACCTGCCATGTATCAGCCAAAAATCATCCAGCAAGGACAGATCCAAGAGCTCTGCCCCAGATCATAGAATCATAGACTCACAGAGTGGTTCGGGTTGGGAGAGACCTCAAAGCCCACCCAGTCCCACCCCCAGCCATGGGCAGGGACACCTTCCACTAAACCAAGTTGCTCCAAGCCCCATCCAGCCTGGCCTTGGACACTTCCAGGGATGGGGCATCCACAGCTTCTCTGGGCAACCTGTCCCAGTGCCTCCCCACCCTCTGCGGGAAGAATTTCTTCCTGATGTCCCATCTCCATCTCCCTCTTTCAATTTAGAGCCATTAAAACTAGCTTCCTGATCTCTGGCTGAGCAAGGAAAAGGGAATTATTCCCATTTTGGGGCAGAAAGGCACATGCCACATGCTCCAGCAGCCTGTTGGTTGAGGTCCATGTGGGGCTGGTACCGGGTTGGAGCCCCGTTACGGTTATTTTATAGCAAACTAATGGGATGCAATTATTCCAGTAACTCGGGCTAATCCTTTCTTAAACAAGAATCCTCTGCAGCCAGCCCCATCTCCAAAGGCATGTGCCAACTTGGTGTCTTTCGGGCTGAAATATTGCTTCTGGTCTGCATGTTTGTGGTGCTGTTGGGGAGGTATATATTTCTGAAGTGCAGCTGCCTCATTTTGTTTTACAATTCATAAGCAAACGAACCCGAATGATCCAGTGCAGTATGGGCACTAAAAATAGCTTTAATCAATCAACTTTTTTTTAAAAAATAAGAATGTTCCTTCAAATTATGCCAGCACCAGCCAGCACTGCCTCTTGGGAATTTTATTCTGACTCATTTTTCTTCCAGTTCTGTTCTTTCTTTTTCTTTCTTTTTATTTTTTTTTCCTGCTCCTGTTTACCAAATATCATCGAGTTTGGACTGTTTTCTGTTAGTTAGCACACAGGATGAGGTGCATATTGCAGACTTTTAGAGTTATTTTTGTCAGTGGTGGCATAAAGGGGTGGGAAGCGTTATTACTGTAATTTGGGCAGCACCCCTAAATACTGGCGAAACAGGCACTAGGTACTTGTAGTTCAATTTTTCTACACTGGAGCAGCTCCCCAAAACCTTTCAGGGTGGTCCCGTCCATCAGGCAAAGGACATGGACACACAGATGCAGTGCCACGGGGCTTGGTGGGATGAAGCAGCAGCCGTGCCCACCCTCCCTCTATCCCATCACCTTTTCCTGCAGGTGCATCGATGCTCCACGGCTTTGCCAGAGCCGTGTTTCCATCTCATGCACTGATTGCCCTGTGGTCTGACCAAGCACCTGGGCATCCCTGGGGTATGCACTTGGGTGGAGGACCAAGCCACATTCCCACCTCCCCAAGCTCTCCTCCTGGAGCCAGTTGCACTCTTGCCGCTGCCAGGGGACCGATGCCGGGTTGGGTGGGTTACAAGCAGGTCCTGGGGTTTCCCACCAACCTTGTTTCTAAAGGCAAAATAAGGCTGGGATTTTGCAAAAGAGGAATTACACGCTTGGGTCCTGCTGCTCTCCGATGAGCAGTACGTACCCAGCTCACCAAGAGCACGCAGTCTCTCAGATGTGTGTATATATGTGTGTGCCTGTGTATATATAGTGCATTAGTCACATCTTAGACTATAAAAACGGAAACTTCAGTTGGCTGCTGCTTCTGTAAACATACGTTCTCCTTGTAGCTATAACTTGGCTTTTATTGCTTTGTGTTATTCCTCGGCGTCGTGCGCAGTACGTACGGATAGGGTAACAGTAATAATCACAATACTGCCAAAGCTGGGCGTTTAAAATAATGGGTTAAGTCTCCAAAATCCCCTGAGAGGCTTAAAAATAATAAGATTATGTGAAAATAGTGAGCGCCATGATCTTGTCTTGCTGCTTTTCAGTTGCTGAGTGTTTAGGCTTTGGCTCCTACCTCTCTCCAACGTGGGCATTTGGAAATGAGGGTTGGGGTTGAGGAGAGGAACATGTAAATGAAGCTGAGACTGATCCCTCTGGAGAACCTGGGAATTTGAAGCAGCATGTCCTCCATCACAAGGCATGGGGTGAAAGCAGGGGGGTTGCTGGGGTAATACGGTCCTGGCATTTTTTACTGTGCTTATTGCAGAAGATTGGCAGAGATTATCTTCCTGAAAACGGGGAGCCCCAGGCGGGCTGACCTGCCTGGTGAAGGAGTCGGTTGTGTCCTGGTACGTCTGAGCCTGACCTATACCCACGTCACTGGGGGTTTCTGTGCTCGTTGTCTGGAGTGGGGAAATGACCGGTGCAAAGTGAATGAGACACCAGCCAGGGCTGCAGGCATGGCCGTCTGCTCTCTACTTGTGCAATTTTAAAAGGGATACCGAAAGCCTAGCTTTCTAATAAGAGAAGCAGCTTCTTTTTCTTTCATTTTTATATTCATAATTTAAAAAAAAGGTACTTATAGCATTGCACAAACATGTAAGGATCTGAAAGTCTTCTAGAAACAGGAACTATCCACATTGTTTGGCTGGCTGAAGTGCGTGAAGCAGAGATCCAAGTTGCATCACTGCAGTTAATTTTACTTTTCTCCTTGGTCCAAGAGTCGGAGGTTTATGGTGGGAAGGAGCTGGCGGATACTGGGTAGGGGTTTGGTGTTTTTCAGTTCAGCAGAGTCATTCTTTTCTTCTGCCTGCGACCATCCATGTCATGGTGTACAAACCGTCTCCAGAGGAGATGGAGCCGTCAGGCCTGGCTGGGGCCCTCTTACAGTTTAATTAGATCCGTGCCTAAACCGGTTGGACTAATGGATGCAAAGCACAGCGTGGGTGCTGTCAGCTCGGTAAGGACACGGCTTAGTTACAACGGCTATTTTAATCAAGGCCTTACCAGCACCCTGGCACGGCAAAGGTCAGTGGGAAAAGCACGTCTTGCCCACGCTGAAGCATCTTCTGGCAACCAGAGCTCTTCATCCTCAAGCCACGGGAGTTGTCTTCAGTAAAACCCTGTGAAAAGCTGCTGGAGGGCATCAGCAGCATCAGGAGAGCATCAGCACCAGCCGTTGCACTAACAGTGCGTGAGGCCAGCAACATTTTGGGGCAGAACCTGTTTTCTGTGTTGCCATTTCTAAATTCAGGGCTCAGTTGTAGTGTCAGAGCCCGTGTCAGTCTCGCAGCACGGGGCTGTGCAGCCCCAGCTCCTGCCCGACGGGTGTCGGAGGATTTGAGCTCGGCCCCGACACACTGGAGATGTCATTGCCTGGGAATTTGTGGCAGAGGAAGAAATATTAAGCAAATCTTTTGCAATTATCTTTGCCTCCAGCGGTTAGTCTACGTCTCCCCTTTGCATCCTTTGCTTTTCCAATCTCCTAGTCGCCAAGTTGGCTGCTCTTAAACTGGCTGGTGCTTCGGTGGCCTTGAGAGCAGCAGTTGCCATGGTAACTCAGAAGTACCCATTTTTGCACAGTCACTGTTTTAGCAGGTCGCAGGCACCACTGCTGCCAGAGGACCAGGAGGACCCTGAGCCAGTCCCATCCCAGCTCCAGCACCACGAGAGCCGGTGCTGCTCAGGATGTGAGCAGGAGTCCCGGATGGCTGAGTTTGGTGCCACCATCCCTCACCTCCCTCGGCCTCCTGGTTGTAAGAAGGTGGGCAGAGTGTGCAGCAATGCTGCAGGGTCACCCACAAGGCCCTTCTGTGCCATGGGACGTCTGTCCCCAGCCACATCTTTGTTGTTTGTGCTGGTACAAGCCCAATGTTGGGCTGCCCTCAGACTTTTCTCACCTTGTCCTCACTCTTTTTCTCTTCTGGGTGTTTTCTCACCATTATCAGAACAGGGATTTTCTTTCTTGCTGGGAATTTAAAGCTGGCCCAGGCTCTGTGGGGAGGATGCTGTGAAAAGACGCCCTCTATAATCCCACCCTGTGAAGCAGCATCCCCTCCCCACTGCCATGGGGGTTGTCTGGAGACATCTCCGCATGGCTTCTAGAGGCTGGTTGGGTTAGGGGGACTCTGGGAAAGCAGGTGGCCAGGGGTTAAATCACAGCTTTTGGCCTCCTCCAGAGGCAGGAGCAAGGAAGGGGGGAGTGAACTGAAATTCCCTTGAATATCTGTGCACCGGAGGGAGGGAGGATTAGTCCCATTAGGACAGAGCACTCGGGGTAATCCCGCTTTTGAGTTAGGGATTTCACTTTCATTAATCTGATGTGAAAATAAATAGAGCAGGAGCTTAATGCCTTTGAGGGAGCCGCAGGCACAGGAGAAGAAGGTTGGCTGGAGGGGCTGAGTAGGGACAGGACCATTCGGCTCAGACCCCTCCAGCCCCATCCATCCCTTCGGGAAAGGTCCCAGGACAAGGGAGGAGAGGAGCATCCCTGGGAAACATCCAAGCCATGAACAGGGGCTTCCTCCTCCCTTCTCCAGCCTGTTCTCCAGCCAAAGCAAGACTATTCCCTGCAGTGGATTTTCTCCCACCTTTTCAGCCTTTTCTTCAAAAGCAGCACAAGGTTTCTTTTGTCTCTTTTCTTTCTACCTGTGGCAGCGTTGCCGTTTTCCATCCCGTGGCTGACCCTTGCTGACTATGCTGGCGGCCTCTAAACATCTGTGGCCACAAAGCTATGGGAGAGAGCCTTTCTTCTTCCTGTTAGGAAATCAAATCAACTCTTCTGACATCCTGAAAGAGGGAATTTGGCTTTGATGTTAGGTGGACAGAGGTCAGCAGTGGCTCTGCTTGTCTTTAAGGAAATGGGGCACTCGTTTCAACAACTCCAGTGACAATTCTTCTCATGCAGGTGATTATTTAATCATAAAGCCCACAATTAGATCATTTAGAAGAAAGAAGGAAAGAAGTGTGTTAGAGATCTGATGAGCACCTGAACAAAGGTCCGGGGTAGCTTGGCAGAATGGGGGCTTTACCCCGCAAACATCTTCAGCCTTAAGCTTCCGTCACTCCGCTGAAATCAAAAATCAGGGGCAGATGCCAGATCCGGAGGGCAGGCAGGTTTTCTGCTCAGAAAATCTTCTTTTTGAAGTGTCTGTGATTTTGTATCATGATGAGAGTGATCTGAGCAGCAAAAGCCAGGAAGAGAGCGCCCAGGATGTGGGAGATCCTGACATCCATCAGGGTTTCCTATATTCCTAAGGACTGCCTTCACCAGCAGGCTGTGCTTCTGCCTTTCTGAGGACAGACTCTTCCATGTTTTATCCGAAAAAGTCTGTCGTAATTGAATGTTGCCATCAAAACTGGTCCATGCCGACGATTCACTCTGACAGTGTTTTCCAATGGAAAACAAAATCTAATCCTTGATCGGATCTGCTAGAAACAAGGGCCCGGGCAGTGGCGAGTGGGGTGCAGAACAGGAACACAACCATCAGCCCTTGGTGGATGGTGGATTCAAAAACCTTGTCACTCCGGTGGCTGGGAGAAGCCTGGGTTGCACGCTTCTCCATTGCTGGAGCAGCAGGGGATGGAGCCGGCACGAGCCCAGGGTCAGCATCCCAGGGCAGGATGGAGGAGCAAGGTTGGAGTAACCAGGTACAGGGCCCATGTGCTCCCTCCTCCAGAGGAAGCAGGAGACCTAATTCATCAGCACAGCTATATATATGTATTTTTAACAGTTTTAACTGTTCTCCTACTAACAAGTAGGATGTGGCCATAGCTTGGGCTTTGTTTGGGTCTGATGCGGGCTGTTTTCTCTGTGGGGCAGGATTACCGCTCTGCGTCTAATTAGGCAAAGGGTGTCCAAAGAGCCTCTAAAGATGTCCAAAATCAGCAGTCATTGAAGGGAGGAAGGAGTTAAATTAAACTGACATTGGTATTTCAGCAATGCACATGTTCTCTGGGGCTGTGGCCAGGAGCTTCGCCGGCTCCAGCTCCTCCTGCATCGCTGACGGGGTGACCTGGGTTTTTGTGTCATTTGTTTATTTGATTTCATGCATTTCCATTTTAGACAAGTGGGTTTCCAAGTCTGACATGTTGGGTCTCCAGCATGGGCTCCAAGGTGTTCCTCGCTCTGAGTCTTTAAATTCACGGTCTCTCTAAAACAAGAAGTGGCTTGGGTTCAGGTTTTAGGGAAGCTGAGCTTGCTGCTTTGTCTTTTTTCTTTTAATCTGGATAAATGAGAGCATGTGTGCAAAGGGAGTTTCAGATGCAGTCCTTCACTTGCCTAACCTTATGCTGTGATAAATCTTACACTGAACCACTAACGTGCCAGATAAAATACTTCTAAAAGCAGCAGGGATAAATACAGTAGGTACTTTCATTCAGGTTTCCAGAGCAGGAGAATTGTTGTTATCAGAAATAAGACAATATTTGTGTGCTTCTTTCTCCATAATCCCTTGCTCACATACGCTTGTGTGTTTGAAAGCGTAAAGGTTTATTCATACACAGATGTTTCCAATTATTTTCCTAAGAACAGTTCTCTCATTCACGCTTAATTTGTGAAACTCCTGTTAAGTTCCCCCAAATCTTTTTAAATTATTTTTAACAGTCATACCAGCAGTGGTAATCATAAACTCTGGGCCTGTTTTGCACTGATACAAATCACCACCTTCTACTTTGAAACTATTAATGTGAGTGCAGTTGAGCACTGGTCAGTCCAGTAAGAGAATATGGGATTCTCCTTTTTGAAGCCAGTGCTGTGCACCCTGAGTCCTGGTTTACATCCTGTATCCCAACATCCTGCTATCCTTGGCCCTGCCAGCTTGGCTTTGTTTTGCCTTCATCCTCGGTCATGTTGTAGACCTCAAAAGGACTCTGTAGCTGCTTGAGGGTTAGAAACCAGGTAGGAAGGAGGGTGCCTGCATTCCACACCCACTCCCAGGACTTGAGATGGAAGCAAGGAGAGCAACCTCGCTGGTTGGAGCAAGGAACTGGGCACACACCGGGTTTCTGGTGGTTCCTTCGTATTTCTTTGTCTTGCTTTTATTAGCTTGGTAGTGAAGGAGTTAATGCTGGTGGAACTGTGGGGTGATTCACTTGTAAAATGCATTGAGGTCTGGGGTGAAGGTTGTGGGAGGAGGAGGAGGAGGAGAGAGGCTGTGCTCTGGGCAGGCTGAAGGCAGGAGAGGATGTCCTGGGGGTTTGGGGGTGGGCACTTGAGATGGAAAGTGAAGCCGTGGGCCTGGTTGTACTTCTCTGACTTTGCTGCCTTGTAGGAAATGAAAAGCATCCTTTGTCCCTTCCTCTCAACGGGAGGACCTTTTCTAAGGCCCCCTTCTCAGTTTCCATAAACTTTCAAACCTTAGCAAATCTGGGATGTTTGGCAGTGTTTTCCTTCATACTCGCGGGAGGAGTGAACGCTTTTCAACATGTAAATCAGTGCTTCAGCTTCCCCCCTCCTGATGCTGCTGCCGCGTGTGCTCTCCTTAACACCCCCGTCTCACCTGGTTCGAGCACGTCAGCATGCTGGTCATCCTCCTGAACTGCGTCACCCTGGGCATGTTCCAGCCCTGCGAGGACGTGGAGTGCCAGTCGGAGCGGTGCACCATCCTGGAGGTAAGGACCCCATCCTGCCCCACTTGTCTGGGATGCGTGGGGTGCGGTGGGGTAGCCATCCCGGGAGATGGGACCTCCATCTTATCCCTTTTCCCCAGGACCCAGCCATGAAAGCCCTACCCATAGGGATGGTTTTTCCAATGCAAAGTCTGTTTTCCGAGGAGACCTGCTGCCATGGCCCTGAGTGGGCCCCGAAGGCTGACAGATTCAGACTTGCCCCAGCAAGATCCTTTCTCTGCACAACCAGTAAGGGTAGGGGAGCTCTAAACTGGGCATCCAGCTCACACTGGAGGTGTTGAACACTTCTTAATTATAGGATGGCCAATGCCACCCGGAACCTCTTGCAGTCGGTTCTACCCCAGCCAGCCCACTGCCGGATTGCTGTCGTCTGGTCCGTGCACTACGGCACCAGTGACTTTGCCGTTTCGTTCCTGTCTTCAGAACAAAAAAAGCATAGGATGGACTCGTGCCGACCCTGCTCCGCAGTAGAGCCCACCAGCTGAAGTGCCAGGATAACTGTCCTTTGGGAAATGCATACACGTGCAAAGCTCACAGATCCGCGTTGGCCACCCCAAGCTTAGTGGGGCATCACGCTTGTCGCTTCGTCCCTCGCTGCGTCCTGGCAATCCCCTCGCTGCCATATGCCCGCAGGGTTCGATTTGGAAGCACATCCCGGCAGCATCTGGTGTGTGGGCTGCACCTTGGCGCTGGGCTTCCTGCAGCAACTCCGTTCTCAGGCTTGGAACCAGCTTTCCTTGTTCCTGACACATTACATCAACTAGGCAGGGACTACCGACGTGTGGCACTGTAGCGGGCTTAGTCCGCTCAAATCCTGCACCAACCTGCTGCTTTACTTCCCTTTCAGCCATGCAGGAAGGCCAGTGGGATCCTTCCAACCAGCCTCTCCTGCCTCTTTCAGAGGTGGGTCCAGAACTGGCTGCAAACGCCATGAATAGCAGTCATCAAAACCTCTTTTCAACCTTAAAAGAGGATCTGTTAAATGCAGAGCCAGGTAATCCTGATGAATCAAGCTGTTGCCACCGGGGACATCCAGCACAGGGATTGTTTCAGATGGTCAGGCTCAGGGTTGGTGTGAAGCAGCATCCCGAGGTGACGGTCCGTCTCCTTCACAGGAAAATGCCACACTGACAGTGCTGTGGGCCCAGCTGCCCCAGAGAGCCCATCAGGGAATGTCTGACCTCTCCTAAAAGGTTACACTCCGCCTGTCTGCCGTTTTTTTGCATGTATTCACCCACGTGGGACTTCGGATGCGCGTCCCTGCCAAAATGTCCAGGCAGACAAAGGGAATCCTGCCTGGATGAGGAGGTGACATTGATAAACACTCATTACTTGCTTCCTTTTTGTCATAATTTACTCAGGTTGCAAGCGCAGGGCTTGCAGGGGCTGTTCTCCCCAGAGCAGACAGGCGTACAGTCTGCGAGAGCCCAGGCACTGACTGTGGTTTCCGAGACCAGCCAAGTGATTACAGCATATTGAGTGTATTGGCAGAACCCAAAGTATTATCCTGAAGGGTTTGCAGACAGAAAAGGGCTGCAAGTAAAGCCATCGTTATCCCTCACCCTGTCACAGCTTGCAGGAGGGAGTGGAAGCCAGAACATGAGGTAGGAAAGCCTGAACTCCTTTATGGAGGCGTTCGGATGCCAGTTACTAAATGAACCGAAATAACGGAGCAAAACTTCTGTGTCGTTACGAAGGGAAGGGTTGGTTGACAAAGCCAACAGCCAGAGAAGATGCTGCTCACACACAGCCACGCAGAGGTACATGGGTGCGCAGCGGGAGCTTGGCTCCCATGTGGATGCTCTGTTGATTTTACCATTAATCCGCTCAGGCCTCAGTGCGGAGGTGCCAGCAACACCACACCAAAGAGGTCATCAAGGGAGTGGTTTGGACAGCAGCAGTCATGTCTGTAGATCGAGAAGTTCCTGTGCTTTATCAAGGCTGTCATTCCAATCAACAAAGCCTCTGCACGTGATTTGAAAGCTATCTATATCTCCTGATGTACAACTTCCCAGGCAACATGCAGAAGAGTATTTCCAAGAGTCCATTTCATGGTATCTCCAAGTTCATCAACATTTTGTGTGTGTACCTACTTTTCCAGGAAGGCTGGAGAAATCACAGCTGTCCCAGTCCCCACTGCCCTACAGAAGTAAAGGCTGAGGCATGTTCCATAGGGCAGCAGTGGATTCATTTGCGCACCTTTATTATCTCCTGGTTTTCATAGTAATCTAAACCCCAAAATTTTGGCCTTCCTCCAGAGGCTCCCACACTGGCCAGCAGGATGCCCTGAGGTTTTGCACCACGAGGAACCGCTCCAGTCATTGCTCACATGCACCAGAACTGCCCTTATTTGCTACTTCAACCTCTGCTTGGTGTGTGCGGTCACTCCCAGGTGGGACTGGGTCTGTGGGTAGGAACCTCGTCCCTTTGGGAGTCCATGAAGGCATCAGAGGTGGCGCACTGTGTTAGGTGGGACAAATTCTTTCTAGGAGGTATGAGCTGCCCAGTCTGGAAACAAAGCTTCCACTGCAAGTTGCTGAGACTTCACAGACCCAACCACAAGCTGCTTTTGGATGCATAGGCTCTTTATGCCAAGGAAAGTACCCAGCCTGTACAACAGCTTGTATCTTTGTTGTATCTCAGGGGTTGCCATCACCCATCAGGTATCACAGGTTCCATTTCTGAGGTCAGCGGGAGGCACTTGGGTACCAGGTGTTTCTGCCGGGGTACGCAGGGTGCCTCTGCGGTGGGAGCGCGCGCGTCTCTGCTTTCCCTTTCCCTGGTAAGAAAGCACAGCAGAACTGACTGTAATAATCTTTTACTGGTCTCCAGGCGTTTGACGACTTCATTTTCGCTTTCTTTGCGGTGGAGATGGTCATCAAGATGGTGGCTCTGGGGATCTTCGGGCAGAAGTGTTACCTTGGAGATACGTGGAATCGCCTGGACTTCTTCATCGTGATGGCGGGGTCAGTAACAAAACCTCATAAATTTGCTCTTTGCGGGGAAAGCAAGAAAACCCCAGAGAGCCAAATCTGTAGGTTGGCCTGGCTGGTTTTCATAACGTCTTGTGAAAGCTGCCAGGCTCAAGCCACGGCAGAGTCTCATAAGTCCCATTTGGTTTCACCTCTGGCGACCATGCCCGATTATAGGGTGGGGTATGACTGTCAGGGCAAAAGCCATCAGGGTTTCAGTAGCAATCCTTTCACCAGCGTCACCTCTGTCAAATCCAGTGCATGCTGATTTGGTCCTTGCGATGGCCAGTATGTCCCAGTGCTCGCAGTTAGGATTGCTGTCTCCAGAATGGGTAGAAAAAGCAGCTCAGCCCTGCTCCTGCGATGTGATGCCATCAGAGTGATGCCGAGATTGGCCAAACAAGGAGAATCTAGCTCAAAAATCTGGTTCAGAAGGTTGAAATCCCAGTGGAAGAAGCTGACCAGGAGTTGACCCGAATTAGAAGTGCATGCAAATGCTTCCTTGTAAACTTCTCCTGGTTTACATTTTAATACCATCTCCCACAGCTGCTTATTTGTGCAGGATGTGTTAATAAACAGATATAAGGAAGCTCTGGGTGCTTTTGACACCAGTTCCCTCACACCCATAGGGAAAAATTGAGTGGACTAAAAGCTTGGCAAGTCTGAAACTTTTTTTTTCTATAAATAAATGGATTTTAGAAACCCGGGGCGCTTTTACCTGCTTAGTGTAGCCTAGCGAGGGATAGACTGCTTTAATGACAGAGCTTTGCCTTATTTCTGAATTCCTGGGTTTACAATGACCAGCCTGGGGTTAATTAGAACATTCCTGTAATATGTCGGGGCTTTTTTACCCTTACATTAGTGATGTACAATCTTCATTGCACTAATGGAGTTTTGTTTTGCTCTATGTTATTTGTCTGGAATACAATTAGGAATGGCCTCACTGGTTTGAATAAAACATGAGCTCTCCTGAGCAGAGTTTCCTTTGAACCCGCGTGCGGTTACAGCCCAGGAAAGAACAGCAGGGACAACAAAAGCAGCAGTTAATTATTTTTTTCTTTCCGAAGCTGCTGCAGCGTTTAAGCCAGCAGCAGTAGGGGAAGAGCAAGGCTGTGGTTGCAGGGGGAACTCGGGATCAGAAATCTGCCATCCGTAAGCAGCGTGCCGACAGTGTTTCCCCACGCTGAACCTGCAGGATGAGCTCTCCTGATGGGCGAGCAGAGGTTCCCCAAATCATCAAACAGATCATCCCAGCAGAGCAGCAGAATCAAGTAGCACGCGCAGGCAGAAAGGCTGAGCCCTCTGCTCATAACTCCGAGTCAGGCTTGGCACCAGGATCGTTGTTCATGTAGCACCTGGGATGGGGTGAAGGTGGCTGGTGAGTCAGTACGATAGTTTTCCAGGGCATTTCCCCACCCTCTGCTGCTGGCATATATTTGAGAAGGATGAAAACAGCAGCGTCACGAGGAGACGCTGACTGGAAGCCCGTCTGGCATTACTCAGGCTGAAGAGGAGAAGAGGAACGGCCCCTTCTCTGTCTGGTCCTGGGCCATCTCCATACAAATTTGATGTATTTGAGCGATACTTGTGGCGGTATTTCCCATCTTTCAGAAGACAGGCTGGTCTGGGGGCTGGTGGAGGGCAAGGAGCAGCTGTTCGATGGGCTGGGGTTCTTCACTTCTCCCATCCCTCCCACCACCACTGCTCCATCCAGTGTCTGCTCCTAAAACTGGAGGTGGTTTTAGCAGGGAGCCTACTGCAGGAATAACAAGGGTTGCTTTTTCCAGCAAACGGATGGATGTGATGAAGTTATTATGAGACTTTTCCTGATAAGAAGGGAAACAAGTGCTAGGCAGTGCTGCCTGCTTTGTTTGTCCTATTCAGTCTCCTCGAATAAGCTGATCTGGCTAACTAGTAAGGATACCAAAGAGAGTGAAGGGTGAGCAGGGAAACTACAAAATAAACATATCTCCTGCCTTTAGCAGCAGATTGTGCCTGAAGTTTGTTCCAGCACTGAAAGCCCTTTCATGTTTGCTCGCCTGAGAAATGTACCCTGGAAGATTTCAGACCGAGCGGAGCTTACAGCCTTTCAGTCTGTCCAGCAGCCAAGTTAAAAGCGTTTCCCGTGCATCAAAAATGTTGTCCACAAGATCTGAAAACAGAGAGGTTTCTTGTACATCCAGTCCCTGGAGACATTGCAGGCCCCTGTGATAGGCTTTGGACACCTTTAACTTGACAGCTGAAGGACTGGAAACTGTTCATGGTAGGAGACATCACAAAGGCTTATACCTTCTTTTTTCCAGTACCCAGAGGCTGTAGGGAATCGCCTACCACGTGCCAGTCTACCCAGACCGCCAGTCCCTGCACACCCAAAATTTCCAGCTCCAGCAGGTTTCTGTTGGGCATTTTCAGGGTATTTATTTCTGGGTTACAAGTGGGATATGAGAACAGGACCCCAAGCTTGGCCTTCACAAAGAAACCTTTGACTTTTTCATGAAGGTTTCAAATGTTTTCACTGCTTGCAGAAGGTCCAGTCTGGAATCCATCCGTCATTTCAGACTGGCTTCAGTGGAGAAGATCCCCCTGAGACTTACTTTCAAATCTTAAATGGAGTATCATGGAAGTCCAAAGTATCATGGTCAGAAAGTCTGTTTCTTGACCAAATCCTGCATTATTCATCTTTTATCAGCCCCACTGAAACTCCAAGGGCCAAGTAAAAGTGAGGCCCCAGGAGTTGGCCCTTTAACATGCTAATAGTTGCCTGTGCTCTCTGAAGTACAAAACCAGTTTCCCCTGGAGCATTTCAGACTCCTTTTACATGCTATTAGTAGTTCAAAAACTGTATCAGTTACACTAAAATCCACTTACTCAGCCACCCGATAAATTGTGAGTGTGCTGTATTGGGACCACGCCAGCCAACCGATTCAGGCTTCGTCACCGTTGATGTTGGGGACTTTACACAATGCTTTGTCTATTCCTGCAAGGTCTGCTCTGAGCAGACACCTGGTGCCAGCTCCAGACCCCTCAACGCAGGTGTGAACGGGCATTTCCGATGGCTTTCCTGCTGTGTGGTCCTTTGTGTGGCTCCGGGCTGCTTCCCACGGCTCTGCTCGGGCTGCTTAATGAAGACATGTTAGATTTAAAACCTGCTTTCGGGCTGTGCTGAGTGTTAAAGCTATTCGTCAGGTTCAGCTTAGTTCCTACGTACAAGCTTTAAGGTGGTTTGGATTTATAAAGGCTCCCTAACTGCTTCAGGGGAAAAAAAATATTGCTGAAAGGTTATCACTGAAACCAGCTCAGGATCACCACCACTGAAACCAGTTCAGGACCACGACCACTGAAACTGGCTCAGGATCGCCACCACTGAAACCAGTTCAGGATCACCACCACTGAAACCAGCTCAGGATCACCAGGGCCTCTACATGGCAGATTAAGACTAATGGGCCAAAGTCACCTCAGTGCAATGCCAGTGATACTGTGGGGTTACACCAAACGGCTTCAGGACAAAGGCAGAAAGAAGCAAACATCAGAACATCTCGATATTCCCATTTAAACCTTGTGGAGCGGCGCAAGGCATCAAATACTTGCAGAGCCGAGCGCAGGCACCTGGGCATTGATGCTCCTCAGCAAGGCTGACCCAAAACGAAACCTCCCTCTGCTGTTGCCTGAAATCCATCGAATTGTTGCTTCATTCCATTCAGCGGTTGGTTCTTGATGACACGTAACAATTTTGGTCCATCCTGGCTGCAGGATGCTTCAGTTGAAAAAGCTCTCTTTCCGCTGAAATGCCTGGCTGCAACAGTTCAGCTCACATTTGCCTTCCACCCTTCCATATCTGTTTGTTTATTTTAAAACAAACAAACAAAAACCCCAAAAGCTCTTTCTCCATGGGATCCAACAGCTTACTCGCAGGGTTGCTTTTGATGCTGTTATGTTATTTGAACAGGCGTGGTGAGAGATTTGTGACATATTTACAAGTGCTTCCCTGTAGTCAAACTCATAAATTGTAATTACAGCCATGCTAACTAGCCATAACCCCATTAAAAGAGCAACACTACACACATTTGCCACTATTGCTATAAAAGAGCAAGAAAACTGACTTGACTTAACATCCTTCCCAGCCTGGGAGAGAAATGTTTATGTGAAATGGAGACGGAGCATGAAAAAGAAAATGTTCCCTATCCTTAATAACAAAATGGAAACCAAACTACTTTAGCATCATTTGCCAGCTTGGTTATTCACATTTTTGTCAGAGGGGGGGAGATAAGCTGGCGTGACGATACGCTGGGGTGCTAGTAGGGGGTGTAATATCAGAAACATCTTATTGACTTTGAGCTGCACACCGTTGTGCAGAAATCTCCCTGGGAAGGCTGCGGATGCGCTGCCGGCCAGAGCACGATAAACGAATGGAAAAGGAGAGCAGCGCAGCTGTGGGAGCTGAGCAGGGAGTCGGGGGCTCCCCCTCTGCCCCGATTTCTGCGACCCCGACTTCTCAGATCCTTGTTGTGCCAAGGAGATGCTTTCCTGTGTGTTACCTGTGCCTGCAGCCCGTTAGCCCGTCTGCCTGCCAGCCCCTGCACCATCGCTGCTTGTGTGGGTATTTTCCATCTCTGAGAGGCTGAAACATCCCTTATATCCGCCACCGAGAGCACGATGCACAGTATGAGCTGCAAACACAGAGTGGGTGTTTCTGCAAGCCTGGGCTAGTGACACCCTCAACCCCAAGTAGCCCCAGTACTTTCATGCCCAGAGACTGAGCATCCCATGTCCTGACGCCTTTCCTGTTTCCCCTGCAGCATGATGGAGTATTCTCTGGATGGACACAACGTGAGCTTGTCTGCGATCCGCACCGTCCGGGTACTTCGGCCGCTACGAGCCATTAACAGGGTGCCAAGTAAGTAACACCTTCCCCCTCCGCAGCCACACCACCGGGCTCTCAGGCTCTGCCTGGCTCATTTCCCCCTGGAAAACCAGGGAGCTAAAGCCACCCCAGTTGGCTCTCCATGTGCTAAGCCTGGCAGTAGTAGTCTACTTCCCTGCTGCTGAGAGCAACATCATTTATTTTAACTTTTAATGGCAAGCTAGAGATCATTTATTATGATTATCAGTGTTGGCAAAGGGCAAGGGAGTAGATTTTATACCTGGGGGGTCAACTTTTCGTGGCTGTTTTCCAACGTTTTTGTGAACTCTCTGAGGCAAGTAACTCTCTGCTCCTAGTGCAGAGTAAATAACCAAGTTCTATAGAGAAAGGGGAAAGGTCAGTTCTGAAAAGGATCTTCCTGCCCTGGATGGGTTCGTTTTTCCCTCTCAGCTATTTAAGGTTTCCCTGTTTCTTTGTGTTAGGGATTAGAAGCGCAGCAGCCTCCGTTGCTGGTAAAATACCACAGAGGGTTTGCTGTCATGGAGAACAAAATTGGGTTCATCCCCAATAGTTCAAGTGGCCCCTAAATCCATTTTCAAGTGGCTTCAGTTGCTTGTCTTCTAAATCCAATTTGAAAGGCGAACCAGCAAGTTGAAATCATTTCCTGCTGGCATCAGCCGTCTGCTGAGCAATCCTGTGCAAGGTACTAATTTCATGGCACTTTCATCATTTTTTAACCAAAATCCACTCAATTCAAAATGCAGCGGTGCTGTATGGAAATCATAGAGGTTCCTTGCAAAAAAAAAAAAGGTACGTTTCCTGTTCTTTTGAAGGGCGTGTTTGAATGAAACGGCCTGGCCATCCTGGCCGCACGTCCTGCCTGGATTAATTGCCCATCCCGTCGGCACATCTGGGGATGGCAACACAAACTCCCCCAGACAGGTTTGGGTTCCAGTACCTCAGATGAACAGGCAAGGGGACAGATGGGTGTTTACGCACGGCAGTCTTTGAAGTTGCCCTCGGAGCTCAAATTCTTCAGGATTTTTCTTTATTTAAAAAAAATAAATCTGTAAATTTGGCAGTGACATCATTAAAAGGCAAAAACAAGAAGAAACAAGAAGCTAAAAAGGACCACAAAACCCTCCGGAGCTTTGGGTTTTTTTAATGAGGTTTTGTTACCGGGGTTTCGGAGCAGCCCGAAAGCACAACACGAAGTTTTCCTCTGGGGTTTTGAGTCTCGCTGGGATGAGAAGGAGTGGAGGGACACTGGCACGTGCTGGGCAAGGAGCCCCACCGAGCTCTCGGGCCGGGTGGAGGGTCAGGCTCGCTCTGAAGTTGTTTAAATCCACGAAGCCCTCCGTAGCTCTCCCTTGAAACAGCGGGAGTCTCAAGCAGGGATTCAGCTGGGCTGAGAGCACAAGCCGGGGGAATTTGAGGATTTACGTGCCTATTAAACTGAGGCCCAGGGATCCAAATGACTCCAAGTCTAGGTGAAATTTTGATCTGGGCACAGGCTGTGGTTTTTTCTTCCTTAGGAGTCTGATGGTGAAGCTTTGAAGTAAGCCTTTCGGGCTGTCTTCTGCTTCACTTGCCACTTTGATTTTTTTTTTAATATTTTTCAAAAGACAGGCAATAGAAAATCTTCATTTTTTGTTAATACTATGTGATATTAAACCCAAAGATTTGCCTGGCTTGATGAGCAGCTAGGCTGGTCGTACAACACTACCAGTGTCCTGAACAAGTGCCAGGGCAGGATTAGTATTCTTAGAAATATCTTGGTTCCTGGAGGGCAGATAATCACAGACGTTGCTTGTTTAGAAGACACTCACTCCATCCACTTTCAGCATCAGTAATTCTACTGCTTCGGACTGATGCCTGACATAAGCCAGGGTCTGCAGAGAATGGATAGCGACAACCCTCTGCTTTATTGTGTTTTTGCAGTTTCCGGCAATAACAGAGTTACATTTCTACTCTGTCATCCCTGGGGATGCTGTGGCTTAGCAGTGGCACCTTGGACATCCTGGGCATCCCAGCCAGCAGCAGGTCCTGCTGTCCATGTCATCCCCAGCTCTGGGACACTGATGCTCCCCTGGCCATCGCACCACAGGCGGGAGCAGGGGTTTTGGCTCAGTGGTTGTTGCAAAACAACATCGAGCAGATACGAATCATGGCTGGGTCAGAAGAGACGAGCCTGGCCATCAGTTGCAGGCACGGTGGAAGCAGGGACCCATGAGAAATAGCCTGGCAATTTATCCCTGTGATGCCTGGGCACTTTCCTGGGTTCCAGCCAGTGTGATTAGCTCTTTGCTTCCAGGCACAATAAATTCACCCACAAGATTATTTAATTTTTATTTTATTTGTTAAGAAAAGAAAGGAGAACCCCAGCCAATAAAAACATCATCTCTGTTAAAAATTATTCCTTGAAAATGACTGGAAAAAATAATTCCCGCAATTTCTGTTTGGCAGGGGCTGTAGTTAGGGGTTTTTTTTTTAGTAGTGGTCACTGTTTTTTCAAATCCATTTCACTGCTTTATTTTTATTTTACAACTACGTAGTTTAAACCGGGCATCACGTGGAATGGGAACGAAAAGAAATCCTGATCCTCGTTTCAGCCTAACCAGTGCTCGTGCTCGTTTCCCATGGCACACTTGACATTCTGCTGAGAGCCCGGAGCACCCTTAGCAGATAGCGAACAGATGGATTCAATCTCGAGGATGGTGCCACTAAACAACCCCAAATACCAAAAGTAGCTGAGCGGAAAAAAGTTGTCTGGCACAGGGAGATAAATTTTAACCATTTTTGGAAAAAAAAAAGAGGGAGGATATTAGTGGGGGTGGGGGGAGAAGAAAAACCCAGCATCGTCACTCCAGTGGGAATTGAGTCTTTTCTGCTTTTCCAAAGATAGATTTGCAGGGAAAGTCTGAAGGGCAGTGCTGGGGGATGTGCTCCTGGGGGGCTTGCGCCAACAGCACACGTTGGGAACAAGAGTTATGACATCAAACCCCCACTTGCCTCCAGCTCTGGGTTTCCCACTGTGCATGGAGCAGGGGCCGGTGTTGTCCCCGCGCCTGGCACGGGCGTTGCGGTGGCAGGGCACGGCAGGGATGCTGGCCAGCATCCCACACCACCTGTGCGCACGGCGTGTCCCTTCCCACCGGGGTGGCATTGGCACCGGGGCGGCACGGGGACAAGGTTTGGAGGGCAGCCGGCTGGGCTGGCATGGCGCTGGGCACCAGGATTGTGGTTCTTCTGGAGATGCATCCACTGCTGGCGCCAGCAGCAGGGAGCCACACTGGAGCCAAGATGCAGCTGGGCACAGAGACCTTGAAAGGCTCTTGCCCTAGGATGCAGAGGTGATTACTCACACCTAATTATTTATTAGCGCAGACTTCTTGGCCAGGGCAGTTTATCCACCCGTGCCGTGCTGACAAGGTAACATCGCCTCCATCCCTGCTTTTGCGTTGTGTTTCCACTGGCAGAGCAACACGAGGAGAGGGGCAAAGCAGCGTGACGGGGCTCCAGCTCCTGCTAGCACTGCCTGCCATGGCCTGGGAGATGCCGGGGTGCACAGGCTGTGTGCTCCTGGAGACTCTGCTCCTCCCATCACCCAGCCCTGGGGTCTACGGATGCCAGGCTGCAGCCCAGCATCGTTATTGAGTTAGCAGGAGAGGCATCAGACATGGCTTGGGAGCTGGCTGAGAGAAGAAGCCAACATGGAAATCGGTGGGGGAAGAGAGCCTGCATCAGTGTAAATGCTGCGCTCTGTTCAAATGGGATGACTAACGGAGAGCAGCATCCTGCTAGGGAATGGAGGGAGAAAAACCTCCACAGAGGCAGGAAAAGGTGTTTGCAGAGCAGCATTTTATGGGATAAGATGCCTCCAAAGCAGCAGTGTCACCCAGCAGCCACATTGATTTCCACCATGTCATAAACTTGAACCCTGCTGCCTGTTGAGCGCTGGGCTTCCACGACTCTGTTTCTGGGTTTAGTCTTTCCTGTAATTTAACATTTGCCTTTGCCTCTTGCTCTTTTCATTAGTTCTCCTCTCATCAGTTATCAGCTGTTGAAATGATGGCTGGTCGGTGTCTCAGAGGTTCATTTACCCTCTATCGAGCTGCTGAGCTGCAAGTCGTTATTCCCTTGTCATTCGTGTCTTACCCTCGAGTTTGACGGTGTCCTGATGCGTGAGACAGGGCAGCCCCCAGCGCCAGCCCAGTCCCTGCCCTCTTGCCCAGTCTCCTCTGGGCAGTGATTCTGGGAGCGTGCTGGACGGAGATGCAAGGGTTAGCTGAGGCTCTGCAAGGCTGACTCATGCCTCTTACTGAGGATGGAAGATCTTGCACAGAAATCAGCATTTCACTGGCAGCAAAGGTGCTAGGGGAGCCCCTGCTCGGCACCCAGGGAGAGATGCGGGACCGGCTGGGAAGGTCTCCTGGCAGCCTGCGTAGGAGGAGGGGAAGAGAGCAGAGGAGAGCTTTGCTTAAAGGAAGAAACATTTGCATCCCACTTTTCTCCCTCTAAAAATTCCTCCTGCCTCCCCTGTCTGGGAGTCCTGCAAGCTTTGGAGCATGAATGGCCAGCAAGGAGAGGAGTCCCCGGTGGAAGAGTTGTCCATGGAGGAGGCACAGCTCTCATCCCACACACGGCTCTGTATTGTTTAGGGGAACAATTTGTGTGATTCGCAAGAGATGTTCAGTATGTTTATAAATCTATATTTTGACAATTTCTCAGGAGGCTGATGGTTTGCGGGGGCGTTTCTCCAGGAAAGACTGTCTTGCAGCTTTGCCCGTGTTTGTGTGTGGTTGAGTGCTGTGTTACTGAAAACATCTGAAAATCCCACTCTTAAGCCCACCCTTTGGAGATACACTGTTCTTATGTGCTGCTAAGCCTTCTGCATTCTTTACCTTCCTTTTCAGCCTCAAGGTTTTGGGGAGAACATAAACATCCCAATTCCTCTGCCCAGGGTGTACTGGCTGCACGACCGAGCACGACAGGAGCTGGGATCAGTGTGGCATTCATGTTCTTCCCATCAAAGGGCTCCTCTAATCTTTTTTTCTCCTTCTCCCCACAGGTATGCGAATACTCGTCACTCTGCTGTTAGATACTCTGCCTATGTTAGGCAACGTCCTCCTCTTGTGCTTCTTTGTCTTCTTCATCTTTGGGATTGTCGGTGTGCAGCTCTGGGCAGGGCTGCTGAGAAACAGGTGTTTCCTAGACAGGAATTTTGCAATGTAAGTACAGAAAAAAAAAAAAAAAAAATCTCCATCTTTTCTTCCTTTCTCCCTCTCCCATGACGGAGAAAACCCAGCGTTCGTGTGCAGCTGGGGCTGATTCCAGCAGCCCGTGTGTGAGCGCAACGTGACCGTGTGGCACAGTTGCAACAGCAGCTCTTAGCAGGGCTGTAATCTTGATTCACAAGGTTTTTGGCTTCAGGACTCTGGCTAGATACTTTTTTATGAAAAAGCCCGACTTGTCAGCAAGTCACTGAGTGTTTGGAGTGGCTTTCTCATGTTCTGCCTCTGCACCTGAAGGACAAGTGGTTTATCTCTGCCTGAGGAAGCTCAGATCCCCAACTCCATGAATTTGAGGATTTAGGACAAACAGAAGCATTAGAGCTCTCCTAAAATTGCCAGTTCCCAAAACTGCACAGGGTTGGGAAGCCACCTAGCACACCACACTGCTTGGCAGGGGGCTGATGCCATGTTCCGCACGCTGGTACAGACAGCACCATGGAGGTGCTGCTGGAACACACAAATGAGTCTTTGTGGGTGTCTTAAGATAAGAAGCTTGATGTGAAAAGTGTCAGAGACATCTGTACACCACGCTCAGCCTGGCACAGGTATCAGGGACGGGCAGCACATTAGATCACCTGCCCTTTTTGGTTCAAACTTTAGTTTTGGTCTTCCAAGCTAGGCAGTTGCATGGACTAGCATCCTGCCAGGTGCAGAGGGTGCTAATGGGCCTTCGTTATCCTAATGAGCCTCACCTAGGACCCACACCCCGCCCCTGGCCCAGGAGTGCTATTTAAGCTCAGCCTGTGGCTCTCAGTCCTGGTTTGAGCTGTGCTGTTGGTGTGCCTGTCTCCAGTTCTGTCTTTACTCTTGGTTTCTTTTGCTTCTGCCTGAGTTCCCTGGATGGGTCCTGGATCTGGTTCATCGCTTGCTGTGTCTGGGGTTTTGAATGGGCCCTGCTGCCAGCCCAGGGTTCTGCCTGTTGCGTCCAGACTGTCTGTGCAGGTGCTGCTGGCACTGGCATGACCCTTGGCTCCTGGCTCATCCCCTGCCGTGGGACAGTCCTGCTCTCGCTGCTCCCCAGCAATCCCTCAGCGTGATGCTGAGCTTGGGCTGTTCTGCGCTTGCCCCTTCAGGGGTGCACTGTAAGGACGCACCTTAAAACCCATCAGCACAGCACATCAAAACCAAGCACAGACAGCGAGCTCCTGCAGAAGAGAGGTCCGCCTGGGAAAACCCTTCCAAAAGGCTCCTGTCAGAGACTGCTGGAGATGTCAGTGGCTCAGAGGTGAGGAAATGCCGGAGACTAGCTAATCAGGGCAGCTCTAGCTCTGTTAGAGAAGATAGAGCCTGCAATTATATCTGCTGTCTACAACTTGTATTGTGTCTGAAGACAAGCAGAGATTATCCCTCAGCACTACCCCAGGTCCTGTGCCTGCCTCTCCCTGATTCGCCCTGTGACTTTCAGCTCTCTGAGCCTTTTTCTGTGCTGCAGGCCATCTCTGATGGCACTTACTCATCCCATCAGAGATGCTGAAAGGCAGAAAATTGAAGAGTATGCCGTGTGTGTGCTTCTGCTCCTGCATCTTGATGCTCCAACCTCGTGAGCTCTCTCCTGCACCCGTGGCAGGTATTTGCTGGTCACCAAGACCCGCCATCACTCAGAGTAACCCCTCAGCTGTCATTTCAAAGCCCAAAGAGTGGTGTTAAAGAAGTGCTTGGGTGGCCCCCTTGCATGGGGCAGGCAGTTCTTTGAGCAAAAGGAGAGCAGAGCTGTAATTAGCTACGGCAAGTCCCTCTCATCTTTTTTGACCAGGTTTCCAAAATGCTGTGTGATTTCCTGCAAAGTGGAGCTTATAAAATTAACCACAGGGGAAGCGTTTGCTAAATGGAGATATTAAGCAGCCCAGGGAAAGCAGCCTGTTATATAATGGCCATTAGCAGCATCAAAGGCATCGCAGGATTTTCTTATCAGGGTCTCGGTGCGGGTCAGTGGAGGCGAAGTCAGGCTCCCTGTGCTAAGCCTCGGGACCTGTGTTTGAAGAGGCAGGAGGTTTGTGAGACATCACCTCCTTCACAGCTCTGCACTGGTTGCTGTGTCCCACCCCCAGCAGCAGGTAGTGGTGGATTTGGGTGGCTGTGGGCTATCCATTGCCTGTGCTCAGGGATGCTGTGAACAAAGTTAAAGCATTCCGGAGAAATAAGGTTTCTGGAATGCTGGTGGGGCAGCTCTGTTGCAGGACAGAGCTACTTGGTGCCAATATGTTGTACCAGATGTGGGTTGCTCTGGTACCATCACCCAGGCTTAAGCTACTGCCTTGCTCTGTGTTTGGCTGGGTTAGCTTTAGACCTGGGAAACCTGGCTGCGATGAGCCAGTCCCTCCACTTCCAGCTAGAAGTGATTGCAAGTTGATCGGAGCTTAGTGTGAAAGTTTTAGGGAATCCAGATGACACTATTCCTATCTTTTCTGTTATTCCTGATTCATTCTCCTGAATCCGTAGTTCCAGGCATTGCGATATGTTTTGTAACGCCCCAACAGCAAGTTGTATTGGGAGACAAGGCATGGAGTGACTTTGGTGTGGGAAACAGGGAAAGCGCTTTGGGGTTACATGGTTCTGCTGTAGGAAGGGCTAAAAGACACAGCACTGGGCCCAAACTAGCAGGTCCTGCTGAGCAGCAGCAAGATACCATCTGCTTGCAAGGCCGTGTGGGGACAGAAGCAAAGTCAAGCTCAGGGTTGGATGGGAGTGGGTCCGTCACTGTATCCTCATGATCCATGCCAGTGCCGAGCTGCTGTGCTCATATCCGTGCTGGAGAGCCCTGACCGTCGTTCCCCTTCCAGGGAAAGCTGCCAGGGAGAACAAAAACAACAACAAAACCATCACGCAGGGGATGCAGGATTAAAGTTAAGCTCTAGTTTTGGTTAGAAGTAAATAGAATAGAGCTCAGTGGGAAAGGGGGAATGAGATTCTGGTCACTTAGTCTTGTCTGCCAAGTCCCACTAAATCCCAATGTTGTTGTCCCCAGCCTAAAAAAATGTTTACCAGCCCTTTAGCAGGCTGTGAGGGGCTGGAGGATGGACAGACATGCTGTGCACTGGGGTTGGGGCTGAGCAGATGATGGTCCTGGTTCAGATTTTCCTTACAGCCCTGTAAAGGGGAAGAACTGAGTTATTGGCAGGACTTACCTTGGTGGTGGTGTCAAACCTTTCTATGTGGAAACAGAACTGCTTTAAAGTGAGGGTGAACATCTGAACACAATCCAGGGTGCCAGGCAAGGAAGGGTCATAGCCCCAAAGGTTCTCTGGAGTAAAGGAAGTGTAAGGGAGCTCAGAGACTGGTGCTTCAATATATTTTCTTATCTGCTGCGTGCTCTTCGCACACTCGCTGCCAAAAGCTTTCTGGGCCATTCAACTTTACAGCAGGCATCAGTTGGAAAAAGTGACTTTGATTTTTGCCATCATTCTTCTTCCTGTGGAAACCTTTTCTTTTAAATCCCCCTTGAAAGTTGGCTGCTTCAAGTAAAGAAACTGTTTTTAAAATATAGTACATTGTGATAAAAATTTGGGGACTTCTTTGAGGTGCACTGGAAATAGCTGCTTTCTCTCTCTCTTTGAAAATTGCACTGTTGCGATGTAAAACCATGCTGGAAAGAGGTGGTTTTATTAAGGACTCTCTTTTAGCAATAACATTGAAGGAATTACAGGCAGTTACGGGGCTGTTGCAGTAGCGAGTTGGGAAGCTATAAACTGGAGTGGGTCACTGCTGTTCAGGACATGTGAGAAGCTGTTGCTCCCCAGCCAGCCATGGGGACCAGAGTGGTGCTTCAGAGGTCTTGGGTGGCTCAGACACCTCTTCACCCCCTCCCGGGATCTTTCTGGCTGGACTGCGCTTCCTCTGGCATTACACAGCAGCGCCAGGATGGTCTCCACTGCAATGTGAGCGAGTGTGGGAGATCCCTGATGGTGGGATCTGGAGTGAGAATTTCACAAAGGCTTTTTGCTTGGTCTGGTCCGAGTGAAAGGCTTGGTATGCATGCCTGGGAAGGGCAAGCGAAGTCAGCCGTTGATCTGTAAGATCTCCAGGATGTGTGTCTCCCCCACACAGCCCCTCGGCTCCCTCCTGCCATCATGAGCTGCTGTCACTGTGTATAAAGGAACTGGGTCACCCCCAGCTTGTCTTGGTTGGTGCTGCTGGGGCTGCTCCTTGCTTGGGTGTTGTTATGCAGGGAAGTGTTTTCCCTCTCATGGAGCCTTTCAGGGAACTCAGTGGGTTGGAAACAGGAGAGGGGAGAGAGCTGTGAAGTGCTTTGTATTTATCTAATGCTGCAGGACAGTTATAATGTGAGCACTTCAGTCTTAATTAACTCCGTACCTGTTTGGCATTGTATCGCCTTTGGCTCCTTGGCTTTTGTAGAGCCGTGAGAAGGCACAGGCGGCCGAGGCAGACAGCTCTGAGTTTTTCTGAAAGGTGCTTTTGAGTGCTGCTTAATTGCTCCTCCTGGCATTGCACAGTGCTGCAACGTGGGGTTGTCAGCAGGATTTCCTCCAGAGAGCAGCCTCCCTTTGGAGGAAAGGGATCTGGCTTGGTGCTGAGTTTCCTTCACCTTCTCCCTTTCCTCCTCTGCTCCTTGGAAAGCTGTAGCAGGATTGTGCTCAGCACAAACCTTACTCCAGTGCTTGTGGATGATGACCTGAGTGGGATGGTTGGGCTGGGAAGACTGAGCCTGGGGATAGATGGAGCAGAGAATAATTGCTCAGCTTCCTTTGACATGGGAGAGAATGGACTTTCCCGCCCCACTGTTGTCCTTCCTCCACATGACTGTGCCCAGGGACAGAAAAGGAAAATACATTGCAAAGATGCTGCAAGCCCAGAGAAAGATGTGCACTGGGCAGCTGGCCGAGAAAGGGGTGTTAATCCTTCTTAATAAGATAACAAGATCCATTCTGGGGCTTAGTTTCTCATGTCTTTTCCCCAGAGCACAAGGGTCTTGTGATTAGTGGATTCATTACCATTAATAACTTATTTGGACTATGCCTGTTGGCAAGTAAAACGGAAGTCAGGTTGACCTTCCCTGCATGTGGAGGTAGATGGTCTTGGCAGAGCTAATTCATTTATTTTGTGGGAATTGGGGATTCCCTCATTCTGCAACACTGCTGTTTCTCATTCTTACTCTTCTTCCTTCTTTCCCCTTTTTAGTTTTGCCAGCAGGGTCATCACACAGAGGAACTAGAAAAAGGTCTTAAATTTGCAGTGCTTGCTGTCACTTGGCGTGTCCCTTCCCTGCTGTACTTGGTGGCAGCAGAACATCATGGAGGTGCAGGTCTCTCCCAGCCAGGAGGATGGTGTCTCTGTGCCCAGGGCAGACACAGAAGAGGGAAGGGTTTGAAGAGGGCTGGGCAGGAATTGGCCCCTGTGTGGCTGATTTTGGCCTGGCATAGGGAGGACTTTCTTTCAGTTTATAATTATTTTGGGGACCATTGCAAAAATGAGCAAGGCAGAGAAAAGGGAGGATTAAATCAGCTAGCAGCAGAATCAAATCAAGCTTCACCCACCCTTTGCAGTCAAGCTGTGCTTTGTTTTCCTGGTTTTATTTTCCTCCTACAGCCACCAAAGCATGTCGTTCTTTTGGTTCTCCAGAGGGTTTGTACCCAGATCTCTTCTACGCAGCTTATTAGATCACAGCCCAGGGTGCTGTGTCTGCAGGCAGTATTTCTCCTTCAGCCTAAGGCTTCCTAAACAGTGACTCATGGAAAACATGCAGTCTCCCAGATCTGTGTATGTGGCTCATTAAGGGCCTTTCCAGTTGCAGTGTGACTAGAGAAGCGTTGCATGGGAAGGGAATTGGTCCTGTAGGTCCCCAGACTGGCTGCATCCCCTCCCAACAGAACTGGGTACGTGGGCTCCAGCAGAATTGATGGGCATGCTGCTCTCTGGCTAGCTGTGTCCCTGCCCAGCTGGGCTGGGCGTATCAGGAGACCAGACATGAGCTCTGGGGTCTGAAATAAAGATAATTAATCTGGGACAATGAACACGTGTCAGAGTCCTGCAGCTGGGAGGGCAGATAGCTGCGGAGTTGTGTGTGGCACTGAATGTTGTGTGTATTGTGCCGTGGTGGGAGATGCAGCTCACAGGGGAGCTCGGGTGTGAGGTTGGAGCCGAGCATCGCGCTGACGCATCAGCCCTGCTGTCTGAGCACTTCTTCTATGGTCAGTGTTCTTGGCACAGGCAAGTGTGTGTCTGCATCTAAACATGAAACTGCTCCCAGGAAAGGAGCCTGTGCAGCTATTGCTGCTAATTACACAATCATCCCTCCAGATGGTCCATATCCCTCTGCAAGTCCAGCTTTGCTCTGAGTAGAATCCTAATTACTCCAGCCCGCAAGCTGTGGTGTGCTGAGCCTTCCCATCCTGCCTGCTGCCCAAAGGTGTTTGTGATCAGGAAACTCCTGCTGGTGGTGGTGTGGTGGGGTGTTACTTCCAGGGCGGGGAAGAAAACAAGTGTTTGAGTTTCAGAGCTCCACCTGACTCTGGAGCAAGTTTTCCTGTAAGATCAATTGTAGTTTGGAATAGTATGTCAGTGGAGTGGCACATCCACATCAAAAGCATTGTTTGAAGGGAAACAAGAAAGAGGGATGTTCTGAGGATCAACCAAGGTTGTTGCGGGGCTGGGAGTTCATTGTGTAGCTGTAGGGTTGCAGGTCTGAGACTCACCTCTGTGGCTGTATCTGCTGCAAAGCATCAGGTTTGGGCTTTGAGCCGCGCAAAGTTTCAGGTGTGCATGGCTTGTCACATTGGAGATCTGAGAACTGCTGAGTGCTGAGCCTGAGCTGGAGGTCCAGGGGCTTTGAAGAGAAGGTACCAAATGAGATGTCTGCTGCCATCACCTTAGGGATGTAGAGTAGCTCTTTGCCTGTAACCCACAAGTCCTGGTTTCTAGAGTGGTGAAGTCAGCCCCAGGGAAGCCGGGCATACCCCAGAGTCCTGTGGCCATGCTACTTTGCTGTATCAGGCAATGCACAGGGTACCCAGGTCTGAGCTCTGGGGTAGAGGTAGCTCTCAGGTAGACCCCTGTCACCGCAGGGTATGGAAAGCCCTGACCCCAGTGTCCCCTCTGAAAGACTTCAGAACTACTGAGCACCTGCTGTTGAGTTCCTTGGGGGGAGGCTAATGAAACATGCACTTGTGGCCTCTCAAACCTGGAGGTTTTAAAGGAAAATGTCCTTCCTGAGGCAGGTGGGGCTGGGATGGCTCTGCCCTGGGCTGTGTCCTGTCTCAGGGAAGTGCAGAGCCCTCCCAGCAGCTCCCTGTGTGAGCAGGCTCAGGCAGGCACCATGGCTGTAAGCAGCGATGTCCCAGGGGTGTGGGGTCCCTACCACATTTGTTTGAGGGTGCAGGAGCCCTTTGCATCTGAACTGAGCCCCTCTCGGAATTCTCACTAAAGCCAAAACGAAGCTGCTGGGACTCTGCCTGCTGCTTTTGACTTAGAAGTCAATTCTCAGGTGTCTCTCCTCCTAGATGTTTCTTCTCTCGAGTTCTCCAGCTGTCTCTGCACAGGCTGTAGCAGACACAGCTCCGCACCTCAGTGCGTTTTAATCCTTCTCAAGCCTCCGCGGTGCCCCCCTCGGTGTGACAAACTGCTGGCTGTAGTATCTGATCTTCTAGCAAAACACTGTGCTAACGTAGCACTCGGCCTTTTCTTCAGCTTGTTTTATATGGAAATCTCCTCCAAGTGAAACCAAGTCGTGGGAGGGGAAGGAGAAGGCTTTTATGCAGTCCTGGAAGAAAAACATTTTTCAAGTTTCTTCCTCATCTCCTGAATCTAAGGCTTAGAAACTGGGAGGAGGAGGCTACCGTTTGCCTAGAGGCATGGGAACGCTGTGCAATGGGCCAGGAATAGATGGTGAATGTGTTTGATCACCAGCAAATAATGCCCAATTCCTCTGACTTGCTACTCTTGCCTATCCCTGGAGCTGGATGAACCTTCAACACCCATCTCAAATGATTCATTGGTGGAGGAGAACCAGACCTCCCCAGGAAAGTGTTTCAGGGTTAATTTCTCCTCAGCTTTGCCCTGCAGCAATTGCTGTCTCCTTAAAGTGCAGTTGCTGAGTGACTCCTGTCTGACTCAAGGGTTTTGGGGAGCAATTTCAAGCAATTGCATGGAATAACACTAGTCTGGCACTCATTAGTGCCAAATTTATTCAATAGTTGGGTACGTTCAGAAACGTAAAAATACAGCTGTCCTGTCTTGAAGAATTACCTTCTTATCTTCTACCCACTTCTCACTTGGTTGTATAATTTGCGTTGCCTTTTCCCTTATCTCCTAGCTGATTATATAGCATCTTAGATCCTTGCAGCTCTGAACACAGCGGATAAAGTCAGCTCTAGGACTTTGCACCTTCTCATTTCGAGCGGTGCTTCAGCAGCGTGAGTGCCGGTGGGTCTCGCTAATGCAAATCAAGCAGCATGAAAAGTCCTGGACTCTGGTTGCTCGCTGATCTGCCCCAGAGCATGGCTTGGGAAAAGGCACATCCCTGCCATGCTGCAATTAGAGCACTTGCTTATCTTAGCTGTAACAGAGCCATAAACTTTATCCAGGCCAATTAAATCAGATATGCAGTGAGCATACAGTTCCCGTTAATGCGGCCTCTTTCTTTTCTTATGTAAGTACAAAAGGAATTTGAGATGGCCTGTGGCTGGCTCTCTCCTTGTTAAAGTTCAGCTCACTCATCCCGGAGAGGTGCTGAGGGGCAAATTTATTGGAAAGCTGCTTTGCTGCCAGCTTTTCTGAAACATGTTCTGAACATCAGAAGAGCTGTCTTAAATCCTTAGATGGAAGCAAAAGTTCCCTAGATTTTTGGGAAGCACCTGGCCTGCTGGGATTTTTCTCTCTATACCTTCTCATTTCAACTTTCAACTGCCCTGTTCCCTCGGGAAAGCTCAGGCTGATCTTTTGGTTAAAGATCACTGGTGTGCTGCAGGATGCTGTAAGCTAAAAGCTTTGTAGACAGAGGTTGGGGCTGGTATCTCGACTGTGGCTTGATGTCCCCAGTCTGATGGGCCTGAAGGGCAAAGGAGAAATAACACCCAAACCAGGGATGGGAACCAGCACCTTTTGCTGATAATGTTTGTTCTTATCCTTCTCTTTCTTCCCCCTCCAGGACATACAACCTTACCTTCCTGCATCCGTACTACCGGACAGACGAAGCAGAGGAGAATCCATTCATCTGCTCATCGCATCGTGAAAACGGCATGCAGAAATGCTCCAATATCCCAAACAGGAAGGAGTACAAGGTGGAGTGCACCTTGAGCATGGACTCCTACACCCCAAGTTTATACAACCCTGACT
>NW_010228854.1:145901-179401 GCF_000690775.1 Eurypyga helias
AATGCCGGCATAAACTGGAACCAGTATTACAACGTATGCATGGCAGGAGACGTAAACCCACACAACGGAGCTATCAATTTTGATAACATTGGATATGCCTGGATAGCTATTTTTCAGGTAAGAGTCTCCTAAATATTTTTCTCTTTGTTTTGTCACCTTTTGCTTGGGAAGACTTTGATAGATGCATCAGAGGAGAAAGGAATTTGCTCACAGCTGTGTGAAACTGCAAATAAAGACGCATCGAGTAAATGAATCAGACGATAACCTGCACAATGTTACAAGGGAGCATTTGGAGAGAAGAGCCATTTTTTCCAGTGCTTTTTAGAAGAGGGGGGAAAATACTTCTTGAGACAGACAAAAGTATGGCAAGTTCTAGCTCTGCAAATCAGACCTGAATAAATCCCAGGGGTTTTGAGGAGTTAGGGTCTTTATTGCTGTCGTATCAGGAAACAGTGTTGTCCAAGACCTTAAGCAAGAATTGATACCATTCTAAAATGTAGGATGGTTTGGGCTTGTTTCTAGAATTGCAGGGTTATGCTGGTGAGCATGGTATTCTGGAGGGAGGAAGAAATAATCCTAGTGGTCGGTTCTGTCTGGAATACCTGTGAAGAGCTGCTACTCACATGGAATTTGGGTCTCTCTTGATGCACACCTATACAGCTCTTCACTAGAGACCAAAGTGCTTCTGGCTCAGACCTGGGAGGGAGCCTTCACAGGTGACAAAAACACTTCAGCAACTGAAGCATTTTCAAAGCATCTGTAGCTCTGGAACATTGGATAGCCCATCCACGCAGTCCAGAAGCTGTGGTCTCTTAGGGCTAGCCTGTTTTAAATGATCCATGCGCTGGTTTCCGTTTTTAATTTGCACTTTCTGTTTTTAATAAGAATGCCTATGCTTTTGGCTAGATGCTATGTTTTATTTAGTCCTCCTGAAGTGTAGGTGACATCTATTCCTAAAAGAGCTCTAAATTTCATTTATTAATTTCCTTCTAGTTTCATATTATAATATGAAGCTAATAACTTTAAGTTTTCATCTGGGAGTTGTAAAGGGGCAATTGCTTGCTCTGAGCATCCTGTCTGCTCTCATGCTGTCACAGTAGCACACCTTGAACCACACTGCTGCTAGTGTCAGAGGCTCAAAACCAAATTCAGAAGGGTTCAGACAAATCCCAAGTTTCCTCTAGGCTACGTTTTTAACAATGCCTTGGTTCTCTTCTGGAATTATTGTGTCAAGAGAGGAGCTGCCATAGTAATTTTGAATATTCCTGACTGGTAGTAAGTGCGGTATACAGGAACGAGGGAAATCAAAGGAGGATGGGAGATAGGTCTCTGGCTGCACTTGCATTCTCCTTTTTCTGCTCTTGCATAGTTCTCTGACAGCAATTGATGGATGTGTGGGGGGGAACCCGTCTGGCTCCCATCACAGGGCAACAGTGTTCATGCCAGAGAAAGGGCAGAGGGCAATGCGTTGCAGAGTTCCTGTGCCCGTGCACTGAAAATGAGCAGGTGCTTCTCGAGGGCTCCTGCTCCCTTTTTACTTCCTGAGCCTTTCTGCAGGCTGCAAGTTTTCATTTCATGGTGGTATTTCATTTTCTCAGCCGGCAAATGTACAGTTCTAAGCCAGGAAGAAAACACCAGCCATGGCAGAGGTTTCAGCTGAGTCCTTTGGGCAGAGGAGAGTGTCTGGCAAAGTTGGATATATTGTACCCATAGGTCATTTTGGCGGCTGCCAGGAGGTTTATGATTGGTTTTAGTGCTGCTTACTCCAAATGCTGAGGAGTATTTCCAGCCAAAACCTCTTCTTACATCTTTATTCCTTTTAGAAGTAAGAACTCGCTTTTAGAAGCTGAAAACAATATAACTCCAGGTAAAGAAGCAGCTGTTGGGAGTAAGGTGCTTGCTTAACTTTGATATGGAAAGAGTAAATCATTACTGCAAGAGGTTGGATGCTAAATCAAGACAATTGCTGTAAGCAGAGAACATTTAGCAAATAAAGCTATTGAGTTGTGCTCTCATTACATTTAATAGTTGAAGCTGGGTAGCACCAGGTCAGCAGTTAGATGAGGCCTCAAAGTAAGTGCTGCAGAAAGTAGAACTGATGGGTTTGGTAGCTCAGGAGCTTCCCTGTGAATTGGTATTGAATTACTGGGCAGAAAGCATTCTGCTGTGTTCTGGGTGAGATGGGTCCAATGGTCCTGATCACTTCTGGGGAATAATGAATGCGTGGTATTGTGCAGGAGTTGTTATGGTGGACTGAGCCTCAAGGTCTGGCAAGCCTCCGGTTTGCATAATAGCAGTCTTAGGACTCAGCTGGATAGAGCGTCCCTCATGATTTATCCCAAATCAGTTGGACATCTGACATGGTTTAAGAGCTGTCAGAAGGGAGGTTGGCGAAACGAGCCCCACAGGTGAGATTTAGAAGGAAGTTTCCAAGGGCGGTGACTGCAAGTTGTGCCCAAGAGTTTCCAAGGGTGCAGTTTGATACTGGGCAGACTGGGAACAAACAAAACCCAAAGCAGACTTTGACAAGAAAATCTGAAGATCTCTACTCCAGGACCTTCTTACAAATGGTGGGCCAAGGCGGCATGCCAGCAGCATGGCCAAGCTCTTTCAGCTGCCCAAACTTGGATTTCAGCAGCCAAGCTGAAAGACATTTAACCTCATGGTAGTGATCCTGAACGTGCAAGGAGCCTGGCACGTGGCAGCGGGGCGGATCAAACAGTGAAATGTGTTGTTGACCTTCCAAGCAGAAGAGTAAGTCAGAGGCACCAGACATGAGAACCAACCTAGTGTAAATAATAAATTCCTAAAGCAATAAAGATAATGGCTGCATCCATGGGTGTTTGAAAGGATAATAATTCCTTATGTAATCTTGCAAATTATTCATGTTTTGATTCCCCTCATTTGTTGTGTAATAGGCTAATTCATGTATATATTTGTTGCAAAGGCACGTTCAATGGCAAATTATGTGAACTAATTAGCTTATTACAGAATAAATGAAAGGAGATGGAACCTAAATTAACTGTGAGGTTTGGCATGATATTAAGTTCCCTTTATTGCACATGAATTTCAACCGCAACAATAAGAGCAGTAATTACAGGTATTGTTGTCACACTGCAAATGATGAATTACCCACCTAACCAAAGTCCAATTTAATTTGAATTACTGACAGTCTCAGTGGAGCAACCAAAACACTGCCACCTTCCTAACCATCAGCCTCGGTGTGGCCAGGCCTGAGTGCAGAAACCCTATTAACACGAAAGGGGGTTTGATGGCTGGTAAGAGACACAGTTTGGGAAGAAGAGATGATTTAAGCTACTTTGCAAACCACAGAACTCTCTTGGATGATTTCATGTCTGACTGCCAGAAAAATAAGACCTGTAATAGCACTTTACATCAGGAGGCAATGCTTTTGGCAAAAACAATGAGGCAAAGTTGAAAGAGCAGTAACATTCAGCAAAGCAGAACCAAGACGAGACCAAGGGAACAAGCTGTTCCTCTGTGCCTCCTTCCAGGATGTAGTTGGAGGACTGAACCTGGAGATCAAACGCACAGGAAAAATGACATGGACGTTTCCTGAACTGTCCATTTCCCTCCAATATGGGAGAGATTTGTCTAGCAGTTCAGAGTGGCCTGACACTGCTGGTATTGGCTGAGTTACCTTTCCTATGGCCTCTTCTTTACCTGTTGTATTTCAGAAGTAGCTGCATTTTCTAAGGGCCTTCCTTAATGACAGACCCTCTTGAAATTAGCCCTTGGACGCAGCTCTCAGATTCATGATTCTGTTCCTGGCTTACATTATTCTGAGTGCATATTTCTTAAGAAGACATCTCGGTTAACAAGTTAATCAAGTCATACAAGTAACACATCTCTGCCCATCATCAGAAGGCTCTGGCGAGGGAATTCTCAAAGGAGACTGTTTTGCATTCAGCAGCCCACTTGCTGCTGTCAGGGAAAAAAAAAAAGAAAACATTGGTTGTGTTCATGAGAACTGAAGACAGCCCAGCAGGCACAGGACATAAGAATACCCGAGAAAGGAAAAACTGCATCACCTTCTGAAGAAAAATCTCTGGAAATAGAGCAGCATTAAAGGAACTGTCGGCAGCGGCTGGTCGAGGTGTTATCTTGATAGTGGGCTTAGATGGAGAACTTCTCTTCACACCTGGTCTCACCAAAGGCAGGAGTGTGTGTCACAGCCATGGAGGTGTGGGTGACCAGAATGAGTTCGGGGTGGGAGAATGGGGGGGATCGATGCCACCCATTTCTTCCTTCATTTGTCCTTGTGCAGATGCATGACTCCTAACGCGATGGCAGGCTGCCCGAGCAGGTACGACAGCTGGCAGTGACAGCCGTATGCCGCGGGCCACCTGCTGAAATAACCCCTATGTTTGGATGTGAAGTTACCTCTTCTGTGCTCTAGTTGTCAGAAAAGCCCCTGGGAGCTTGTATAAGCTATCTCAATCCATTCACGGATTTATTAATTTTGACCTTGCGCGATGCGCTGATGAGGAGCTGGCTTTGTTCTCCATGTTGCTGACTCTGCTTCTGCCAGGATCTGCACCCCTGCGAGCTGTGCTGTAGATGGGCCAGCTGAAAAGGTACAGGGCTTGGGAGGAGATTTCAGGTTTGGAAATAGGAAGGGTCATTTGTCTTACTTCACCGTTGTTTGGTGCGCTGTTTGGTTCTACAGCCACTGCCTACTTCTCATGCTTTTCAGCCTCTGTGCATCATGATTGAAATCCTTCCCTGAGGATTTCTCCCTTGCCTGGAAATCTGTCAGCTAAATCTGTAATGGAAACCGCACCTTGTGTTCGAATTAAAGGAAAAATACATACACTTCAATGCACTACTCCTATGGCCAGATGCAAGAATGAGCTTGGAGTCCCTCCTCATCCATACTGCCATTCAGTCAAGAAAAGATATCGTTTGTGGAGACAAGATCTGAAGCTCTAACGTTGCTTTCCCTTAGACTGAGCACAAACCTCTGCCCTGGAACCTGCTGGCAGGACAGAATTGGCAGGGTCATTCGTCAGTTCCTACTCACAAATCTTCCTCTTAGCTGGGCTGGCACTCAGATGGGCGTTAATAGGGACCGTTTTGGGACCTGTTTCTCTTGCTTTGTTGCTGGGACCGCCAAGTACCTGAACCAAATTCCTTACAAAATGACAGCTCAGGAGTGGGTACCCCAGTGTCTCAAGAGCATTGTACCTGAGATGGTACTAAGGTGCTCACTTGCCTGTCTGCTGCAGCCTCTGTTCTGTTCTCCCACTTACAGTGGCCTTAAATATTTTGGGGAACAGCCAAAAGGCACACTGAAGCAGAATTGAGGGAGCCTGATGCTTCCAACTGCAACTGTATTTGTGTGTGGAATGTGTAGTTTTGTGAGCCGTGTTTTTCAGAAGCAGCTGTCATGCTGGGTGCCCGTGTTTTCAGAGTTCATTGAGTAGATAATTTTTTGGCCAAAAGGACTTTCTTTGTGCGTGTCAAATGGTTCATTCTTTAAACTGCAAGTATGTGTCAACAATGCTTATCTGTGCTGAATTTGGCAAGAAAAGAGTTCTGAGATTTTCATTTCCACTGTTTCAAGATGATGTTTTGTCACTAGACTTGAATTTGTTTTGGATCACCAAAAATACTTCACTCTAAATGATGGGGTTTGAGTTTTGTTGGTGTTGCTTTTTTTAATTTGGTCAGCTAAATAAACATAGTTTTCTGCATTTGAAGAGCTTTCATGCTGAATACCAAATCTAAAAATATCCAGCCCCTGTAAAGCATCTCAGAGCGTGCTTCCAAGAGGATTAGTTCCTTTTGAAACATCTCCTTCATTTAGAAGGCATCTTACCATATAGCACAAGTCGGAGAAGCCATCCTGATTCCAGGTCTGGTCATGCTGAACTATGGGGAAGGTATTGGAGGGACCCAGTGTGGCACAGGAACCTGCTGCAAACTGTAGCTTTGGAAGGGTTTCATCCTACCTCAATCATAGATTCTTTTAGTCAGAGGGGTAGCTGCAGCAAGCCGTGGCCTAATGTGGAGTCCAGTTAGGTGATGAAAAAGCCACTGGTCTTGAGGTGCATCAACAGTTCTTACAGGGAAGTCTTACTTTTGGTTTGTCCCAAACCTACTCTGTGATCAGCTGCTGCTATTGCACCCTGCACTGATTGTTGTACATAGCCTAGGGAGACTTGTCTGCAAAGCCAAAGGTTCGGTTCCCTTACCCTGATGTCCCCACAGAACTGTCCCCACACTGCGCTGAACTGGCAGATCCATCCAGGAAAACAAGACGCCCCTCACCCTGAACAGTGTGAAAGGGGAAAGCTTGGACACTTGGACACCTGGAATGTTTTGGGTCAGTCCTGCACAGATTGTTGTGCTTGAAGCTGTGCACGCTTTGTCCCTCATAGTCTCTAACATAATTTGAAATGAGGTGTAACAATATGAATAACAAAAATCCTTGCTTTTTGCCTTTGGGTCAGTACCCCAACTGCTGCTGTGTTCCAGACAGTGGTGTCTGGGGAAGCGTTGTCCTTCATATAATTGCTATGTGGTACGCCTATCTGTAAGCAAGGATCTCAGTCTGGCTTTGGTTCCCTTCTCCTCACTGCAGACTCTTCATCTTTCAGCTTTGGTCTGCTCTGAAACTTTGATTTATGGCGCTCTCTATGATAATGGACTCATTATTGCTGAAGCTAAACAGTTAAATACATTCCCTGTGCATAAGATACTTTACACAAACAATGAAGACAGAGGATAATTATCACAGTAAATCAAACCTCATGAATATGGACTGCGATGTGATTTGTTATAAGCAGCAGTCATCTGAAATCAGTGATGTTTGTGCTATCGGATGGGGATCTTGCATTATTTAGTGTGAAGCAGAGACGGCAACTAACCTTCCTTTTGTAGCAGAAGGTGTTGAGTTTTTATGCCATGTTCAGGCTTGGAGAGTCACTTCCATGGAGTTCTGGGCCACCAGTGACAGCATCGGTGATGTGTCCAACTTTATTGCACACTGGCCACACTCTGCTTTTCAAGAGTCACCGTGAACTGGGTAATGCTGACCAGAGATCACATTTATGTGGGGCACATTTGTGAGGTCCCGAATCAAAACCAAATGTGAGATTGCATGATTTCCCTTTATTTCCTGAGTTGCCGCTTTTCAGAGCAGATGACTGCTTCGCAAGACTCTCAATTTATAAAGAAATGGCTGCAGTTGCTTTGGAAAGCCAGCAGGCCCTCAGAGCGAAAGGAAAAGCATCTGTTCAAAGGACATTACTCAGAATATAATAAAACCTGTTTTTCTGACCACAAAGGTTACTTAACATGTGTCATGAGGAAATAATTAAAATTGTGAAGTTGACTTCAAAAATAGTGATTTGATTAGCTGCCAGGCACTCTGCATACAGCAAAGGACAACTCCATTATTCACTGGTCAGTGCTTGCTAGCCAAATCGATATGCCCGAGAGGGCAGAATACATAGATAAGAGGCTTTCAGAAATGAATACTGAAGGCCTTCTAAAACGTACTGAGACCATCACAGTAATTAATAGCTCTTGCAATTTATGATATCATTGGATCTTGTCTTGATGAGGTTTATAAAAATAAGAAATAAAAAAACCCCTTGCAATCAGAGCCAGGCAAATTATGAGATAAAAAGTAAACAAACCCAAATAATCATGGCAGTCCTTGGAGTTGCTGTTTGGTTCAGCATAATTGATTTTGATGAAGATAATGCCCATCTTGTCCCCAAAGGACCCAATTTAGGGGTCTTTAGCCAAAGAAAAAGAGGCTGAGTGCAAATTATGGATGTCAGTTAAGATGAACAATTCAGGTGGTTTGGAAACACTTGGGTTTCTCTATATCATCTCCTGCTTCAGCCGGACACCGTGTTGAACAAGCACCTGCAATTCTGAAATCAACCACCACGGAAATTTCTGTTTGCCAGAGCTATGCTTTTTAGGGGTTTTGATCAAAGTGTGAGATGCTGATTTTTGTTCCTGTGCTTAGGGAGGCAGTCTCTACAACTGAAGTTTCTTCAAGTAATCCTAAAAGTGAGATCTTGCCATGAGAAAGCTCAGGCCTCAGAGCTAGGCTGGAGTTTAGTATGCTCTGCATTCAGTTCTTAGAATCTTTTCAGCTTCACTTCACACAGTAATTTTCCAAACTTTCCTCAACTGATTAGTGGCACCTCAAAGTTGATTTCTATCTGCTGCGGTCCATCTGGCACTAGCCATTAGTGCTTTCTAATACACCAAAAGTCATTCAGTGTTTGACTTTAATTAGTAAAGGAGTTTGGGTGTTGGGTTTTTTTTGCCTGGATGATTATTTTTTTTTTTTCCTAACTGACACTACAGCAAAAAATAACCTGCTCTTGAATGGATTACAGCCAAGAACTTGCAAAAATTTTGGCAGAGCTCAAAGACAAGGATTTTTGTGATGAAAACTTCTTGACATAATAAAAGAAATTGTTCTGCAGAGACCTTTGAAGTGACCCCAGAAAAAACAATGTGAACCTCCCATCTCCCTGGGAACAATGAGGAGGTCTGAGTTAATTGCCAGCATCTTTAATCTACATCTCCCTTGTGATTTTTCACTCTGGAGTTTTAGGTTGATTCTGATTAGCGTGACTAGAAGACCTGATTCTGTCCCCAGTTATGCTACTATAAATCAGATGAGCATCTTTGTTACAACTGATGAAATTATTGTGGCATGAGCAAACCAGGAGGATCAAAATCACAGGACAGAAGACATGAAAGGAAAAAGAATTTGATTGTCCACTCTCATCCTGCTGATGTTAGTACGGTGATTAGGGAGTGCCTGACAGGGGGTTGCATGAATGGTGTCCAAGGCAAAGATCAACAAAGTCAAAATCTGCCTTTACGTTCACCTGAGTGAGCTTTCTCTTAATCCTTGCAGTGATGGGAGAGAGGATCAGACACAAGACTCGGGGCTTTAGTACTCAGTCGTATAGGTATTAGTACTCAGTCGTATAGGTATTAGTGGGAGACATATGATAGGAGGCCTACAGGGAAGCTGGGAGGGGACTTTTTACAAGGGCCTGTAGTGACAGGACAAGGGGTAATGGGTTTAAATTGAAAGTGGGGAGGTTTAGATTGGATATCAGGAAGAAATTCTTCACGGAGAGGGTGGTGAGGCACTGGGGCAGGGTGCCCAGAGAAGCTGTGGATGTCCCATCCCTGGAAGTGTCCAAACCCAGGCTGGATGAGGCTTGGCGCAACCTGGTCTAGTGAAAGGTGTCCCTGCCCATTGCAGGGGGGGGGTTGGAACTAGATGATCTTTAAGGTCCCTTCCAACCCAAACCATTCTATGATTGGTCCCATCCCTGCCCATGCTGTGTAAAAGGTAAAGGGCTGAATGAGCAGACAAGGAGAATCAGACTAAGCATCATACAGGATCTCCCATGGCTTAGAGAACAGCTCAGAGTCTCAGTCCTTCAAAGGCAAAAATCATTTCCCCATGCTAAGGGGGCTGCATCTTCTTTCCTGCTGGGTCTGCAACATGTGATTACGGTTGGCAGCATCCTCCGGGGCAACCTTGCCAATCATCTTAATTGAATCTTTCAGCTATTTCCCTGCAGCTGCCAATTTTAGTGTGCCACGTATCTTGCACATCTTTTTCATCAGAGCAGAATTAGGAATCGTGTTTCTTGCCATCTTATCTCTGTTGATAAATAATTGTATGTTGCATTTATTGGAAGCTTTGAACCGGTACATTTGGAGATGCTGTTTAATATGTCTGTCTGTGAACAACCATGGCTTGAACAGAATTTAATTACTGACAATGGATTGCTGAGATTGGAAAGCACAAGAAAGGTGCTCTGGGTCTTTGGAAGACATCTGCAAAGGGCTTGGAGGGGCCAAATGCTGGAACTGCAGTCAACTGGATTAATCAGATTTGAAACTGAAGAGAGGAGGAAGTCATTTCTGCTTAGCGAAGTAGGTGATATTGCATTCAGGGTGCCCCAAGGGACGAACAGTAGGCAAAGCAACGCGGAAAAAATACATCTGTGTTCTTGGGAGAGTAGGGAGAGTCGCTATCTTTCCCTCTGCGTTCATCTGGTCTGAGAATAGATGTGTAGGATCAAACTGTACGCTTTAGCAGCGAACCTTGCACCGGTGCAGATGCCTTTGACTTGGTTCCAAAAATAAAAAGTTCAGTTCATGGTGTATAGACCAGCTGTTGGCAAATTCAGATGGTCTCGTTCCTACAGCCTTGCTAGGGGTATGCAATGAGATCTTGGAGTAGGTAAAAATGTACTCGTAAAGTCATTCAGAGCACTTTAAAGGACAGCATGAAAGAAATCCACAGCATGGCAAGAATCGGGCTGTAAAAATCATAGACGTTGATTCAGCCCGGACAGGTGTGTTGCCCTGTGTTTCTCCAGAGTTATTTGATTAAAAAAGGAAGACAGATTTCTGTGTGCACACTGTCTTACAGGATTGCTAGTACTCTCTAATCCTCAGCAGCTCAGGCATCCTTCCCATAGGTACTGCTGCATTTATACTGGGTGATGAGTCCACGAATGAATCCAGAAAGATGTCAAACAGGAGAACAAAAGCCCAGCAGTCTGTTTATCCCTCCTGTATCTCTTTGGTTTACAAGTGAGTAGTAAATAATGCAAATTCTAATTACATCTTAAATATTCTGAGAGCCGGATGAGCATTTTCATCCCTCCAGAGGAGAAATGTGGTGTGTTGATTGATTTTTGCTGAAAATGCTGTCTAGTATGCAAGAAGAATACCTCTATAAGCGTTGGTTGGCCCTCACTCTTGTCTCGGCAGCTGTTTCCCAGGTGGGGAGCTGGCAGCGCCTGCGGAAGTCCAACAGCAGCCCTGAGGTAACTCCTTTTGTAGAGAGGGCTCCGTGTTTAATTGTTTTAACACATTCGATTTGAGGATTGCCAGCCAAATGCCAATTCAGTGAGGAGGTGTATCCAACCCATATATTTGGAGTCCCTGGGCTCGTTTTTCATTCCCAAGCATAAATGGATGGAGCACTCGCTGCGCTAGCTGTGGCAGCCTGGCTCTGAAATGCCCATCCAAATCGAGGGAAAGAAAGGGAGGGGACTTTGAACAGCACAAAGGAGACGCTTTCTCAGGTAGTTGGCAGTGATTTGGTTTAGCCTTGCATCACCTCCCAACTTCATCTCTCCAGTTTCCCCATGAAGAGGCATCGAGTGCAGGAGATGATGGGCTGTTGTGTACAGCCCTCACAGGCAAGGAATGCGGCCGAAAAGAACTTTGCTCTCTATAAATGTTTCAGCTGTGTTAAAGGAAAGGCAGAAAAGGGCAGTTTGAGTTTGATTGCTTGTCCGTTTCACACCGCTGAACAGACTGATTACTGCCTGTGTCTGCCCAGACAGCTTAACCCGTTCTCAGGCTCCAGGGTGAACAACAGCACTTGCATCCACACACAAAAAAATGTGTCTGCTGAAAACTTTCTACCACAGATTGATCTCGGGGGTTCATGTTGACCAAAAGCATTCTTTTTGGTTTTGTTAAACCCATGCCACTGGAAGCATAGCATTGTTGTCTGATGCCTGTACATCACCAACGAACAGTGAGGATGTGCTGTGGAAGAACCTGTAATGCATGTAACGAGGAACAGAAGAGGTGGGTGCAGCTGGTGTAAACGCAGCCAGCACATCATCAGACTGATGGCTCAAAGTCTTCAGCAATGCTGACAGAGTAAAACAGCCGCAGAGACAACTTTTCCTGCTCCTCAGCAGATAATATGTGTTGGTTTTAGCATGGCGCTGTATTCACTGGCTGCTCCTCACTCAGCTGCGTGGTGGGTGTTAAGTTCCACGTGCTTCAGTGTGGGAAGTGGGTTTGAAAACTTGCTGGTAAGACATCACCACGTTTGACTTTAGGGTGAGAGGAATCAAGAGTAGGTAGTGTTTCTCTTCCAGCACCCGTGAGCTGATGCAAGGTGCTCTGACAGCCTCAGGGAAACTGTGAGTACTGATGGTTGCGTGTACAGCAATGCTCCCCCTCTTGCAGATGTCATATACCAAAGATCCATATCTAGGAGCTTGTTCCAGCTCCTTGAGTAAGAAACAGGGAGAAAAGTGGCAAGGATTCATGTCTGACTTCCCTGCAAGTGTTTTGCCCTGATGTTCCAGGTGTGACAAGAACACGGTTTTATTCTCTGCCTCAACAGCAAGTGTCTTCTGGATCAGCTTTTCTCTACATGCCACACAGAAAGTCCTCCACACCAATGAGGCTTGATCCTTTTCTTGTTCCCAGAAAGCTAATTCACACTTTTCTTCACTGCAAACATGGTTTAAATCAGAACGATGCCACTGAAATCGGAGACAGGCAGCAATTCTGGGTTTACTCTAGGACCACCACGGCTTACATTAGACGTAGCAAATAGAATACATCAGTGCAAGTAAATTCAGACAGGAGCTTTGGTTTTGCTGGAAAATGTGCTGGAATTTCAGCTCTAGGACTAGTAGCAAGATAGCACTAGAAGTTTGGTATGTTTTATCTAAATAAAAAGTGTAAATTACATGGCAGAATTCGCTTTGCTGTGCACACAGCCTGTGTGGTGTTAATTAAATCCTCGGCTTCTTTTATAGTGGAAGGAAGACTGAGAAAATGAGTATGAAATCAATTCTACATTTAATTAAAGTAACTCTCTTCTATTCAGATGCTTTTCCACTATGATATTGGTGATGCCAGTAAGAATCATGAAGAAATTGGTTTTACAGAAGCAAAATTTACTTTAAAACTTTGGGATTTTGTGGGTAGCATTACAAAACCCGGAGCCTAAGGTAAAAGCCCATATCTCTGCACCAAGAAGCTTTTGCTTTGTTTATAATCCCTCCTCAGAATTTCTTTGCGCTGGCTCAGAACCAGTGTTTCAGATGTTTTATTGTAATGTTTTATCATTTTAATCGTACCAGATTCTTGTAGAAACCTCAGGTCAGTCCTTTGGTCACACACTGTTGCTATCCTAAGCCAACTGGGAAACAAAGTGCAGCAGGTCTGGATGGATCCTGAGAGATGCTGTGATGAGTACCAGGCACTATCAGAAGATTGATGTTTACTCACTTTTTGGTTGCCTTTTGTTCTTACACTTTCTTTCTCTGTCTTCCTGTAGGTTATAACCCTGGAAGGATGGGTTGACATCATGTATTATGTGATGGATGCACATTCTTTTTACAATTTTATATATTTTATATTGCTTATAATAGTAAGTATGAACTGTGAGATGCTCCCATTCCTTCTCCTTCTGGGGTAAACTTATTCCCTGGGCTTTTCAGAGGGCCAGCTAGGATTCAGAGTGGGATACCTTCCTCTTGCCATAAAGCATAATCATGCAGGTTGTGATTAGTGCTGTGGGGACAGATTATTGGCTACAACAGTCTTTTTTAGTGTCACATGTGATGCATAGTCACAGCTTGTCAAGCCATATGGTCTTCCCTCCCTCTTACTCTCCCAGCCTTGGTCTTGTCACCTTGATGCGTCCTGACTGTTGTGCCTTGGCCAAGTGACTGCTAATCAGAATAAAAAGCAGAGAGTCAGTAGCTTCTCTTCCTTTAGCCTCTGCGATGTGCCAAAGGACACCTCATTTTGATGAAGGGCCCTCAGACTGTTCAACTTCACCCGAGACCTTTAAATAGCAGCAAGAATAGCAGTGCACCTTTCTGAGGAGGTCTTACGATGCTGTCATTCCTAAAAACAAAGTATTAGGTTTTTTGTTATTCCTCCAACAAAGTATTACTTGCTGGAGGTTGCGTTCAGAAGCTGCCATTCCTTGTGAGCTAGGGTTGGGTTTTTTTTACAATAGGCACAACCTTCTCCAGGGGTCTGCATCTGTGGAGAAGTTAAGCATTTAATTCAAGAGGAGAACAGAGGGAAAAGTACCAGGTAGATGTCAGGCAGGTTGTGGACGGAGGCACTGTGAGGTGTTTTTGTGGCTGGATATTTTTTATATATAACCCCATCCTCATCAATGTGGTTTTAAAGGTCTTGGGAAGTCAAACCATACCAGGTCCCACCACCAGTGGGAAAGGCATGGATCAGAGCAGTGTGAGTTTCCCAGTGATTGATAGCATTCTGAAGCCAGTAATTTTTGAGCCTTTAGCAATGGGCCATGCACAGTAGAGATTTACACTCCGCTCTTCTGAGCCCTTCTCTGCATGTGGATCCTTGCAGAAAAGCCAGAAGGTGACTAATCTCCAAGTCACTTGGCGTGGGGAATGGCACCCTTGCTGCTTCTCAAATGGTATCCAGACTGATAGTACAAACTGGAGAATAGCACTGCAAACCATCTCCCAGCGGCTTCGCCTGAGGATTCACCAGACAATGGTCCAGATTAAATCCATACGTTTCCTACTGAGCGGAGCACGGAGGTTTGGCCATGTAGACAGTGGCACTTCCTTGACGTCAGCCCCTTTCACACCTAAGGGCACTGATTCTCCTATGGGACTATTTGACATTTTCCTTTGGCAGATCTATGAACCCAAGTGGTGAAAAACCAGTTTGTGGACTCAACAGCTGAGGGAAGGATGTAGCCTTAGGTGACTTCACATTCCTGTCCTTGGGGCTTCATTTTGAAAACCTGCTATCACCCAAGAACACATCAACTCAACCAGACAATGAATCAGGGCTTTCTAGGAGCACTGAATCTCCTTATACAAGAGTGTAAGATGCACAGATGCATTCAGGGCATACTATATAGGCCAGGGTGTGAAGTGATAAAATAAGGTCACAGATGCATGGAACCTGACTGTCCACCTCAAAATCGGGGCATACTCTATAGGCCAGGGTGTGAAGTGATAAAGGAAGAGAAAAGGCAGTTTCAGTACAGCACAAATTGGATTTCAGACCATCTTTCCTTGCAGGTTGGCCGGGTGTTTCCTAGTGATCTGCTTTGTGGTAGTAACTGATTGCGCTGTGTTTCATACACCCGGGATTAGTAGCAAATGTCATCACTGTTGAGGGGAGGAAAGTGGTGAAGGCTATTGTTAACAGCTTTCTTTGTCATTGCCAAAATAATGTAACATGACTTAGGAGCAAATTTAGCAGCTCAGGCACATGTTGACATAACATTTGGTGAGCAGACACTAAGATTTGGCATGTTTGGAAATCTCTGGATTTCTAAGAACCACACTACAAGTCCAGACAGCATGTGGTGGTGAAGAATGTGTCTTGTTTTGTGAAGTCCCTGCTAATTCCTTTCCCTTTGACTTCTGCAGGTTGGTTCCTTCTTCATGATTAACTTGTGCCTGGTTGTGATAGCAACACAGTTTTCTGAAACAAAGCAGCGGGAGAACCAGCTGATGCAGGAGCAGCGGGCCCGTTATCTCTCCAATGACAGCACAATTGCCAGCTTCTCAGAGCCAGGTAGCTGCTACGAGGAGCTGCTCAAGTACATCTGCCACATCTTCAGGAAGGTGAAACGGCGGACAATACGCCTGTACAATAACTGGCAGAGTAAACGCCGGAAAAAAGTTAACCCAAACAGCACCACAAATGGGCAAAGCCACCGAGGCAAAAAGCGCATCACCTCCATACACCACCTCATCCACCATCACCATCACCACCACCACCACCACTATCACATTAGCAATGGGAGCCCTCGAGGACCATGCTCCAACCCTGAGATCTGCGACCTGGAACTCAAGGTCATGAAACCCGGAGACCAATTGATGCTTCCTTCTCCATCACCCAACTTGCAGAGCCCTGCTCCTCCTCCAGACTCGGAGTCTGTGCACAGCATTTACCACACAGACTGTCACGTCGAAGGACCACAAGTGAACTGTAAGTCTTCCAATGCCCCTGCGAGCATTAAACTGACTGCCAGCCTCTCCAACCATGGCAACATGAACTATCCTACCATCCTGCCTTCTCCAACTAGCAAAGCCAGTTCTGTTCCGGTTCCCAAAGGAAAGAAGAATGGCAGTTCACCTGTGGCTGTGGTTAACAGCCCTGTAAATTTGGGCACAGATTCTTATGGGAAGCTACAGCAGCTGGTAGGAGAGCATGGTAAGGACAAACCAGATGATTTTTTTTTTTTTTGCTTAGGAAAACTGGGCAAAGGGCAAATCGCTCAAGAGTTAAGGTGTTAGTAGCATTCGTGTAGGATGGAGGCTGTTTTGTGAATGCTGTATGAACTGAGCGGTGAAGCCAGAATTAGGACAGGTCGAGGGACTGAGCTCTGTTCCTTCTACCCGTGTGTTTGCAGTCATCAGGTAACGTGAGATATAGGATGGTCCGGGCAGTGAGTTCAGGCCACTGCTGGAGATCTCCTTCCCATCGTTACAAAGCATGTGTTTCTGAGCTCCTCTCATGTGCTTAGTGATATCCTGGAGGTTCTCCCTCTCTTCCCACCCAAGAACAGATCTATGCAGCCCTTGGAATTACATCTGTGGTGAATGACGGACCTGCCGGCTGCAGCCCTGCAGCAGAGAAGCCCCGGCTGCTGGGAGATGGTACCTGGAAAGGGAAGAGCAGGTGGAAGCTGGTGGAGAAGCATAAGGTATAGGAAACATAACAAGTTTAAAACAGGGAGGCACTAAAAGAACTGAAACCAGACACTTCTAGAAACCTCTAGTTCTGCTCTGATGGGTCCCTGAGCCTCTGAATTTCTTTTTGGGAGGAAGGAGCAGAAGGTTTGGATGAAGGCCCGTGGTCACTGCAGGGTCTTGCTCTGTGCTGGTCCTCAGAGGATGTGTGTGAGGGCAGGAGCACTGCAGAGCTACAGGTCTCAGACTTTCCCTCTCGTCTTTCCCCATGTGCAGAAGAAATGTAGGACTGAGCGTTACTGCAGATCTAGAGCTCCATTCAATCTGAATGAACGAGGAGCATCTTGGGGGCTGTTTTGTACCTGTCCCATCCCTATCGGTACAGACTGCAGCCACACCAGCGCTGCTGGTTAGTGTAGCTTGATCTCCTTACACATATAAATCACCCACTGGTGTAGTGATTACACGCAACACTCAGGTTTCTGTTTTGCATACTGTTTCCAGTCTTCATGGCTGGAGCTAAAGGCTGAAAAACAGTCTCTTAAGTCCTCAAACAGTAAAAAGTCAGAAAGATCTAGCTGCTTTTTTTTAATCTCTTTAAGCCAAACTCGTCATCTGTTTTTTTCAATGCCTGTGTTTTCCAAAACTGTTTATCTGCGTGTGCATGGACACAAATATTTATCCTAGTGATGTATGTGCTGAAAAAATACCAAGCCTAGCTTGGGGAGGGGTCACAGTAAAGGTTGCTTGCCACATAGGTTGGGTGACTTGTCTTTGTTATTTTTTTTTTCAAGTGACCATACAAAAGGGTAAAGTGGATTGTTTGTAGAAATTGCCTTGGGCAGACATTTCTGTACGCTTGGGAGCTTAGCAGGAGGGCAGAAGGGGGCAAGGTTAGTTGCAACGTTCTTCCGTTGTTAAGCAAGGCCTTTATATGAGTCACTGGTTCATCTTTAACTGTGCAAGTTAATGAAGGTTATTATGAGAATGTGTATTTACCTTGAGATAAAAGCCCAGGTTCTGCCGAATTCTGGAACTGGGAAAGCAAGGATGAGCAGAAGAGCTGTTGCTTGGAAGTCAGTGCTCAAGTCTGACTTGAAGTTTGGTTCTTCATGCTTGCAAGGGGATCTGCTGCTGGGGTCCTCTTCAGAAGAAAGCCCCAGATCTCAGTCCCAACTGTGATATCCCAGGACCTCTTCAATGACTTAGGAGATTTTCACATAGCCTGTGGTGGTTCTTTGGAAGCCAGATGTTAGATGGAGTTGCTATTAATAATGCAATTATAGTATCCTCTTTTTACAGAGGCATTTCAGCCCTGAGGATGCCAAAATGTTTTAAACAAATCTCCTGGAATTGTTGTGTCTCTTTCAGAAGTGCGGTCGTATCTAGGGGAAAGGGTGGATGCTGCAGCTCTTGGCTGGTGAGCAGCAGCTTATCTGGCACCCTGAGGAGCACAGGGGCTGGGATGGGAAGCAAGTCAGCTGGGTCCACCTGGAGACCCTGTCACACAGTGTGTCGGTGCCCAGCTCTTCCCCTCCCCGGCTGTGGCTCTTTCCAGGCCCTCTTTCCTGCTCCTGCCCTCCTGCCACACCAACAGGGCTGAGTCACATTCACTGCTGCACCAAAACCGTCTTTGTAGAGCAGGGATGATGGATGTGTCTTCCAGGCTTCAGGAGGATCTTTTAAGTGTCAAATAAGCCAATTCCTGAGGGTGTAGCTGTGCCAGGCACAGCTCCCAAGACGTGTTTCTCCATCCCAGCCTAAGCTTAGCAAAGGAGCCATGGTAAGTCCCTACCCCGTGCTCGTCGAGGTCTCCTGGCCTCAGCCTCTTTGGGCAAACAAAGAGCTATTTCACTTAATTCTCTCTCTGCTCTTACAAGGCAACAAGCAGAGTCTGTTCAGTGCAAGACTTGTGGAAGGAGAGCACACAAGTGATAATTGAGAGCATTAAGGAGGCATTAGCAGCCAGGGCACTCACAGTCCCAGCTGGAAACAAGGTTGGTGTCTGCTGGGAAAGATGCAATTGTGGGAGAGAGTATTCTCTTCCCTTCTTTTGTTGTGGAATTGAACAGCATAAAGTACAGCCTGTTCCTCCGTGTTCTTGTGCCCTGCAATGCTGTGAGGTTATTTTAGCAGGCAGCCAAGGAGACTCTGGTATTTTGAAGACATCTGTGGCGCCAGTGTTTTTCATATAATTTTTAACACTTTGATAGCATTAAAAGATGTCTGGCGAGTCCACTACCTCTGCTATCTGCACTGCTGTGGCTGTGCTGCAGTCGTTCCTCAGCAGCAACGCCGTGATGATGTGCAGCGCTGCACCGGTGCTGCTTGCAGATTGAGTAAGGGGGCAAATATTTCTGTTGCTCCTGGTGTCTTTGACGTGATGACCAGGCAGAGGACAGTCCTCTCCTGCAAGGCTGTTTTGAAGGCCAGTGATACCTGAGTGACATTGTGTCAAGTAAATGTATTTTGACTCTTTTCACAACCCAGTTTTCAAGCTAATGGGGTGCTTTTATTTTGTTTGGTGCTGCCTTCTCTTTAAAGACGTCCTCAAGCATCAGCCAGGAGTGGCTGAAATCAGCAGCTGGGTGAGCTCCAAGCTCCTGGGCCCAGAGCCAGGAGCATCCACTGCCTTCTGCTTGGTCTCCCCAAAACCCATCCAAGTGTCCCCATCCAACCTCCAGACAGGGGCATGTTACAGGGGGAAACTGTCCCCTCACCATGTTTCCCTGAATCTCAAGGAAAGCGTTCATTGATGCTTGAATGGCGTTTTGTAGGATGGATACCATGCTCGCAGTATTGCATTCATGGTGGGAAGGGTTCTGCCATTAATATCTGGTTCCTAAAGATGATGAAACTAGGAATTTGGTTCCTAAATACGAGGAAATAAAATCTGGTGCTCGTTCCATCCAAATCACCCTTGTTATGCTTGTCCATATCATCTCCGTAGCCCGGCTCTGTGAGGGCAGTCAGCATTTCTCCTCACACCACAAAACATGTGGCAATGTGTTTGATTTTTAAAACACCAAGTCCTGTGCCTCGAGCAAAGAATTCACCTGAGCTTTATTAAAGGCTGAAGGAGGGATGAAGGAGACTGAAGGGACTACATGACTCTCCAAGCTGTGATCCATGGTCTGTAGCCACCTTTGGTCCGTTTCTTTCTCTTCCCTCCTCATTATTAGCTAAATGGAAGCGCTATCTAAATTGGGTGTAACAGCTTGATAGTGCTCAGATCATTGCTAATGATGTTAGCCTGGTCAGATATAATCAAAAATAATTGAAAGTGAGAGGTGTGCCAGTCAGTCTTCCCCCAGCAGCAGAACACAAAATGGCTTCCACGCTCTGTGGAAAAGAGACCCCTTGGCCCCGTGTCCTTGGGAGGAGCTAGAGGGTGGGTGTTGGGGCCTGCCTGGGGAGAGGGGAACAGAGGGAAAAATGAAACAAAGCAAGAGTAAGATGGATGGCTAGAAGGCTGTATTAGGGTATTGCATTTATTTGAGGATGTGGCAGAAGCTGCTGTGCCCTGGACAGGCCCAGCGCCACCCGAGTGGGGATGCGGGGCTCTCCGCCATGTTGGGGGTGTGAGGTGGCTCACGGCACGTGTCTCCCCTTGCAGGTCTGCGGCGGACACCCAGCCGGCTGTCGGGGCTGAGCGCGGCCTGCCCGCTGCCCAGCCCACCGGGTGGCACGCTGACCTGCGAGCTGCAGGACTGTCCCTTCTGTGCCAGCCTCCTGGACGACCCCGACTTCGCCTTCAGTGAGTCTGACAGCTGCGACTCTGACAGCAACGGCGTCTACGAGTTCACCCAGGACCTGCGGCACGGCGACCACAGAGACCAGCTCCAGCAGCAGCGGGGCAGGAGGAGGAGGAAGAAGAAAAAGCCCAAGGAAAGGAACAAGGTCACACGCCTGTGGAAGGCGTTCGGCAGCAAGCTGAAGAGGATCGTGGAGAGCAAATACTTCAACCGGGGGATTATGATCGCCATTCTCATCAACACGCTGAGCATGGGCATCGAGTACCACGAGCAGGTGAGTGCGGGACTGGCCTGAAGAGGCCTGAGGGGCTGTGGTTTTTGGTGCTCGCGGCATGGCAGCTTGCGTGGTGGTTTGGGGTGACTGTCGAAGCCATGCCGGCGGAGGAGCAGGCAGTTTTCACGCAAGGTGGGAACATGATATGGGGCTGAGGGCCTGATCCTGCAGACGTGTGATGAGCAGGAGCATCCTTCTGTGTGTGAAAAGCCTTGGAAGGTGGCTGACAGCACTGCTGAGGTGTGGAGAGTTTAAATGTGTGTGTTAGGACACAGCGGCTCCGATCCTGACTGCTTAAGTTTTTTGCTGTGAATTATCCATATAAGGGTGAATTGTTCAGGTGGAGATCCCCCTTGGGCCTGATGGTGGTGGTGCACAGTGGATCTTGTAGTGCAAATAACCCACGCAGAAGTTTCTCCTTTGATCCTGGATCTTTAAAAAAAGACTAAAAGTGTCGGACAGTGCTAAAAGCAACAAAGAAGAAAGTTAGTTTCTTCCCTGAAGTCTCCAAAACCTTTAATTTGATCTCATAAGGTGCAAGTAGGTCTTTTGGGGTGTTTTTTAAGTGCCTGGAGGGAGGAAAGAGAAATCATGCTGTTCCCAGTATTAGTGTCAACACGGTGATGGCAGAAAGCAGTGCTGGCAGCTGAGGACAGCTTGTCCTTGTTGGCTGATGGGACCTTGAGGGGCTGTGCAATGGGAGAGGGACGTGGGTATCTCCAGTTGGTCACTGGGGAAAACTATGCTTTTCTGGTCTTTCCTTTCTTGGAAAAACTGGTTACTTTCAACTGTTTTCTCAAGACTTGCTGTGGAATTTCTCACGCCACCTCTGTATCAGGTGCAGAAAATGCTTGCCTGCGAGGCCAGGAGATCTTCATGTATATTTGCTGTGCGGGCAATGGTCAAAGATTCATCCAGTGCTCCCCCAAAATCTCCCCTGCAGGATCAGGACTAGGTCAAGGTTATTTATAAAGCTATTTCTTCTCTCTGCCTCAGTCTGTCTGCTCAGGAGTGAGGAGAAAAGGCAGACAGAGCAGCAAAGTACATCCAAAGGCAGGACAAACAGGACAAAAAGATCTGCATTTTCTTCTCCATCATTTCCCAGGACTCAGTCCTGCTCAGGTCCATGGCAAACAGTCCTCCAAAGTGCTGCTGCTGCTTTATTTTCTCTCCACTTACGTGCTTTAAACCCTCATATTCTATGCTATCTGAGGCATATTTTCTTTCAGAAAAGCAGGCACGCAGGTAAAGCACATGAACCTCAGCCGTGCAACAATAAATTAGTTCTCACTTACAGCAGGAAGCGTCCAAACCCAACAAAGAAATAGCTGTCACTGTCAGCTTTCTGTCTGGTTAGTTGTTCCACAAGTTTTAAAATCAGGAAATCCACCTTGTCAGTCGCCTTTGAATAGACCATTCGTTCCTCGTGGCGGCTGCATTTCTGCATGGATACTCTCTTGTCAGGCAGATACAGCTTTGTCAGTCCTTGGATATTACCATGACGGGTGCTGGGGGAAAACCTTAGGCAGGCTGCAGTGAGAAAGCCCAGGGATCGCATGGAGCCTGTCCACAATCACTCCTATAAAGGTAAATTGTGATAATTACATCCTTGCTGCTAACAAAGGAAAACTGTAGCTGGCAGGTTTATATTGGATTTTACCTTGTAAAAGATTTGCTTTAAACCATCTCAAAGCCAATGGCAATAAAGATTCTGAAGCTTTTGGCTACGGAGCATCAGAATCCTGCCAGCTTTGCTCGCAGGCACTGCCCAGTGTGGGCCCAATAAAAAGGGAGGAATTTTGAAGTGAAACCTGTAAAAGTTCCTCCACGTGCCTGACTGCAAAGTGTCTCTGGTACACGGTGGGGATAACAAGCTGTGGAGCTGTCAGAGCCCAGCTTCAACACCCCTCGCCCATGCACTTTCCTATCAACAAGGTGACCTCCAGGGCATTGCCGGAGGCTGAGACTTTGGCAAAAGCAATAGCAAATGGCTCTAGGGTCCCAGATTGTTTGGCATGAAAGTCTGGGGTTTCTGTGAGCAAAGCAGGGTGATTTCAGAACCCGCAGCCCTCTTCGTGTGAGAGCTGGCTGCAAGACTTGGGGTGGGGGGCTGGCCTTGTATGGAGATAAGGAGATGCCTGAGTGAAGCTGTCACAAACCCACAGCGTGGTGTTGAGATGGAGTAGAGGTGAGAATGGCTCGTTTTGAGTACACCATGATCCTTGCCAGGAAAAACAGTTTAATCACAGCTTTCTGGTTACTGAGTGACAGATGCTGCACCTCTGCTCAGAGCAGGCATTGCAAGGCGAGAAGGTGTGAGCCTTCCCCAGGCTGTTAACCAGGGGTGGGGGCTGCCATAGTCTCCTCCTCCATCCTCCCAAAGGCAACCCTGGATGCCATTCCTCTATCATAAGAATTTAGGAGCTGCCTACAAGGATAGCTACTCTGTGGCTCTCCTCTGCTTTCCTTGTCCCCACCACGAGCTGTTTGGTGTTACCCAGAGAGCAGGATTCAGGGACTCCCATTGTGCTCTGTGCCTGCTGACAGCAGCATGGGCAGGGGGCTGCTAGGCTCTGAGCCCTGCAAAGCATCACCTACCGTGGAGACATTCGCTCTGGGTGGAACAGCTTAAGCAGGTTCTCTAGTCTCAACTCTTGCCACTTGTTTTCAGCCATTGACTGGTTTTATCAAACTGGGCTGCAATCAGTGCAGCAGCCACAGGGAAGCCCTCCCCAAACCTCACTGTCTGTAAGGAAATGCCCGATCCCTTTTATAAAAAATTATTATAGGCTGCTTGCCTTTCTTTTCCGCCTTCTCAGACTTCCCAGCCATCAGTGGCTTTGCAAGTAGATGGGCATGCCATATACATTTTTATTTCAGAGTGCTCTTCAAAGCCAAGGCATCAATCCTGTGCGTGTGTGGGAGGGGTGGAGAGTACTGAACAACATATGGCGTGGAAGATAGAGCAGCACTAGTCCTTGGTGCCTTATCTCGCCTTTCATCCCGGGACATGGCAGTGCTGTGCTGAGAAGTCTCACGGAGCCCTCTTGAGGCAAGCCAGCATTATTGTCCATATCTTCTGGATGAGGAAATCGGGGTTGCAAGGTGCTAGGCTGGAGGCAGAACCCTGGTGCTGGGTCTTCTCCTAGCTGCAGGGCAAGGGGGCATGTGTGCCATGGCAGGGCTTTGGTAGCAGCCTTTGACAGGGCAGGAACATGATCTGTGTCTGTACTGCTGCAGGCCTGGATGCTACCTCCAGATGAACAAGAGAGACGTGTCTCTATCCAAATCCTCTCAAAAGCTTCAATAGGTGTTTTTATGGGAATCTGAATCCAACAGCACTCTGTTCTCATGGTTACTCTGGCTGCTCTTGGCTAACATAGCTGGCACCACCTCATTTCATGCACACAGCCCACGTAATACCCTTTTAGGCAAGGATCCTGTCCTGTGGCTGAGGGCATGACCACTGTAGCAGTTAGCTGACTCATGAGGAAGATGAGGAGATGCCAGAGCTGCTTTGCACAGGGCTGTCCTTTAGCAGACCTCCTCTACTCAGCGGCAGATTGAAGATTTCATGGCAGCACAGCCGGTTTGTGGCAGGAGATCCGGGGAGCAGGAGGCAGCTGATGATGGGAAGCGAGTTTCTTTAGACTTCAGTCATTAGTAGCAATCGGATCCTCCTGCACAGCATATCTGTCGGGTTAACAGCCAGCTCTGTCTCCAACTGCCACGTTGTACATGGCTGGTAATTAGAAGGTTACGGGATGCTATGAGTTAGCAGCAGCACAACTTGTATTCCAAAGGTTAATTGGCTGGTTTGGAGTTCCATTTTTTCCCCTTTCCTCTCATTATTTATTTATTTGTCTGTCTTCAGCACAAATAAGCGCTCCCACAGACGAGGAAATTAAAGTACAAAAATAAGGCAATCCTTGCATTAATCTTCCAGGCCAATTTCATACATTGGATGATCCTGTTCTTCATTCATTGCAGCTGACAATTCTCGAGAGTATCTGAGAACGTGCCATGGCACTGCAGCAACTGAGCAGGAACCGTGCACTCCAAAAGCATGACCTCTGCCATGCCCTCAGGGCAGTGGGGAGAAGTGCCTGGCACAGGCAGGCCCTGTTCCAGGAGCTGTGTTTCCAAGTGCCTCTCACCTACTGAAAGCAGAGATACCTTTTTGTCCCAGAATAAGCTCCTGTGTGTGCTTCACTGACTTGGTCTGAAGAAATAATGCTGCTTGTTCAATCTGCCTCAGTTCCCAGCTCCCTACTTGTTCAGTAGAAGGACAGAGTCCTGTTTATTTGTCCAGGAGAGATGCTGATGTTATCCCTGCAGAAGGATGAGCTCTGGATTCATCCCTGAGGACCTCTGGTTTAAATGAGGAGAGACCCCCCACTCAGCTTCCCAGAGGAATTTGCAGAAGTAGCTGTTGATACTTGTAATGACTCCGCATAAAAAGCTCAATTTACATCAAATGGCACTAGAAATGCTATTTTATATTCACTTCTCAGAAGAGAAATACAAATTAGTGTTTGTTCCAAGCTATTGCTGTTCAAAGAGCTTTTAATTGCTTTTCTGATCCCTCATCCACAGCATGTTTCGTTCAGAGCAGCTGTCTTTGGACTAGGTTGGAGCTGACCTTGGTGGGTACGCAGTGGTCCGTTGCTTATCGGTGTGAGAGAAGGTTTTGAGTAGCATATTTTATTATTCTGGGGTAAAAGTAATTCTGTGTGATTTAAGGTGGCAACTAGCTTCTGTAGCAGCGTTCTGTTTTAGCATTTGTCAGTTTGGGCTTGAAAAATTGGTTTGGCCTGGAAAACTCAGCACTTACTCAGAAAGTAGAGGAGAATCTTTCAGCAGTGTTTGAAACAAATTGCTTAAATTCCTTTTGAGTTGTGAGTCAATAAAATATTATCCTGGTCTGAGATTCTCACCTTCAGCTAGCAAAATCTGTTCACTCTTCAAACTTTCTGCATGATCCAATTTTAAGAATTCACACACTGGCTGGACTTGAAGCAAATATTCCCCCAGCCCAGCCTGGGATGTGAAAATTCAACCCAGTATGTTTGTGTTTATTGTATAAATGATGTGGGACCCATTCAACCCTTACTAGTCCTTTGTTTTGTGTGTTTGGGCTTTGTCAGCTGCTGGGGACCAAGCTGTCTCGCCCTGCTCCCCCTCTGAGGTCCCAGCAGTAGGCGTGGGGTGGGTGGCTTTCCCCATGTGCTGCTTTGGTGGGGAAGCTGCATCAGTCGAGAACACGTGCTTGGTCTCCTGAGCAGAGCAACAGAAATTTGGCTCATTCAACAAACACCCTGTGATAATGTGAATTCTCTCCCCACCTCTTGAGAGGGAAGAGAAGGACCTTGGGGAAGAGAGGTGTTCCCCATTCTCTTTGTTGCTCCAAGACTGTACTGCTTTTTTAGTGCTCTCCAGACCACCTTTATCCAGGCCTCCTTTTCTGCAGACTTCCACTGTCAGGATAACAAACCTGGTCACAGTTTCAGGATCCCCTCTGCACAGTTCAGGCTGCAAGGCTTCTGATCAAGGCCAGCAGCAGCTCCTACGTGGAGCATTTACACCTGGCAAGGTGTCATTCCCATGTTAGCGGGGAATCAAGGATCAGAGGCAAGATAGCATGAGCTGAAAGCATTGGTTTCAGTTTAAAGTCAGGTGTTCCAGCTCAGGGCTAAATCCCTGTCTGCTGGACTTCAGCATCTTTCACGACAAAGGGTGTAAATCACGTCCTTCCATGGGTAGCCTACCCTGAGTGGTGTTTGTGGAGCCTTCTCTCTCTTACTCTCTTCTGTGATTTAACCGATTCCTCTACTGCTCTGCTTTCCTTCTGTTGGATTGTATTTTCTTGGTACATTTTTTTTTACTATATAAGGGAAAGTGTACTAGAGATCCCATTCCTCTGCCTCCTACCAGACAGGAACAGCACCTCTCCAATGCAGAAACTGAGTGTAATAACTCACTCGAGTGCTGACATACTGAGCAGTCAGGGGAGAGTCAGGAGAACAACAGAGCTAGTCATGGCAAGGGGAATTTGCAGTCTGATCTGGTTCCTATAGATGTGCTCATTAGTCTAGGGAATAACATTAGGATATTCCCTGTGGAACTGTAGGCACGTTTTACCACCAGCAGTGGTTGAGCTCCTTCCCCTCACGCCATTAGTTGCTCTCTGTGGTGAGGGATTGGCCGTATAAATCACATCTACTCTCTGCCAAGATGAAAATTCTCAAGCAGGTGATAGTAACGTGCTTCCCGGCATAAACTGTTGCATGGAGACTGGGGATCTGCACAGCACCAGTCACAGACCAACATCGTGTAGCCACAGTGTGTGGGACCCACCAGATGAATTTCTTCCATCTGGGTCATGCAGCGAGTCAGCTGAGACAGTCACGATGCCCTCTGAGGCTTCTGAGACTGAACCCATGAAACCCTCATGCTTCATAAACATACATGATGGCAACGGGTGGTTATATATAGCATGTAGACAGATTGTTTATATTTCAACTGGCAGGTAAAATAAACCAAGTGTAATATAGCCTCAAGAATGAAAGCAGAGTGCACTTGCCAGCTGCATTTCATCACAGAAATGTGCGTAAATCACAGTCGTGGGCGGCCAGCTTCAAATGTTGTGCTGACAATGGTTCTAATGTGCTCCAAGGCAGGGAGGCTTGACACAGCTGGACAGTGGGGTGTTCGCTTTCTGCAAAGGGAAACTGCAATGAGAGAGGGCCTGCAATGAAGAAGGTGGCTTTCACAAAGGTGTGGTGTTGCACTGAGCCTGTGCCTTCCTGCTGGCTGTCAGCTGAATGCTTTTCATCTGGGAGTGAGTTTGGTGACAGGGAGGTTGGCTTTGATCTGGTAAGCAGGCCCCAGGGTGAGCACGCTCCATGCTCCAAAGCAGGAGTACCTGGTAGTCTCTTCCCTGAGTAATGACAGGATACAAGTTCGAGGAAGCACTCGAGTGTCTGGTTCGTGGCAGCTGTGATCAGCAGCCCTAGAGAGATGGTGGTGCCTGCAGGCAACACGCAAAGCCCCAGTCTGAGCAGCCCACGTGGCTTTGGCACTGCACATGGCAGCATCTTGCCATCCTCTCAGCTTCACCATGAAAGACAGCTGGGCTGCAGGGCCAAAGCAGGGTGAGCAAAGAACAGCAAAGGAGGAAACGCAAAAACCAGCCAAACCAGCCGATGAGGGCAGGAAAACGTGCTTAGGCATTGTTGGTAAGGCTTGGAGAGGTATGTGCACTGGAGTGGGGGGAAGCAAGGAGAGGCTTGGGTTGTCTCAGGAGCTTTGGGGAGGATACAACTGCTGGTCTATCAGGAACAACACCTCTCATGTTTTCCAAGGCTGCCTCTGTTTCACTACAATTCCTCAGTCTGTCTGCATCCATCTTTTGTCTTCTTGGACTTTGTGTTCCACGAGACAAGGATTGCATTTGGTTCTGTGTACATCACCCTGCCATGTGAGTCTCCCGGGCAAGGCCTGCTAGATGTTATTACAAGTCATAATAACAGTGGGATGGGGAACAGAGCACTGCACATCTCCCTGCACCAGTTTTTATGCCTGGAGGTTGCAGGTAGAATCTGCAAAACTTAGTTTACAGCCCAAATTCAAAATAGATGCAACAGGAGTATAATGCAAGGGGATACGCAGGTAAGAGGATGGGGAGGGCAGTACATCATGGTGCTGTGCCAGAAGACTAATGGTGGCTATAGATTGGTGGTTCCCAACGGTTAGGAGGGAAATAGTTATGTGTAATTTAATACTTCTGTGCATTTCCAACCACTCCCTGTGGATGATTGCATTCTCTGTAGACCTGGAAAATACAGAAAGGCTTAAAAATAGATTTAACTGAAAAAATACTAGGAATGCATGGAGAAGACAATCAAGCCACACCTAAGAGCCAAGTGGGGTTAGTATTTGGCAGTACATACAAAATGATGGCATCTTGGTCATCTTAGGTCTGGGTGGAGTTGCAGTGGTATTGCTAAGGTGTCCTGTGCACGGCCGTTCTCTGGGTACCTCGTTGCTGAGAGGCAGAGCCTGCTGTCCCCATCAGCAGGCGGAGGATTAAAGATGCTCGGGGTAGCAATCTAGCTGCTTACATCAGAGGAGAAGAATCACTGCAAGGAGAGAAACAGGTATGTGTACTGCTGCTGTCAACCCAGCGTGAGTTTTCCTGGGGGTTTAACCAAGGTTCTCTAGCTGGGACAGTGAGATTTTCCAGAATTATGAATGAAGCTTTATATGTCTCCTTGAATCTTTTGTTACAAGATCAGGATGCTTTTTTATAAATGGTTTTGAGAGGTGGAGAAAGCTGCATCTGGAAGAAGTGAGACTCTTACTCGAAAATGAGGGAGATTTGGCATGCCTGCATGCATTCTTTTAAAGCTCTATTTTTGTTTGCTCTGTCTGGTTTACAGCCTTAAAGACAGCCTGACTCCCAATTTGGGAAAAACACTCTGTGCACAGGCCTTGTAGCATCAGTGGTAAAGCTTGCTAGAGCAGGGAGTCTGCCACTGGGGAGGATGGGGCAGGATGATTGCTTGGCTTCTTTCTCCCAGTGAAGGCGTTTCTTGGGAGCTTTCTCTCTGGCCTGATGGCTGTACAAGTTAAAACCTCCTCTCTCCCTGGTCTGTCCTTGTCCCATGCACAGACCACTTCTTGCTATAGTGTCCTTGGAGAAAGCAGCAGAAAGAGAAGTCTTTTATTTATTTTATATATCCCAAAGGGAATTGACTTCATTGCAGGCAGACAGATCCTGTAGTTCTCTGACTCTTGGCATGACTATACATGGACTTGTCTGTGCTTCAAAGTTAGCTTGGACTGAGGTGGTTTATGACGCCAGCGTGTGCTGGCTGCTCCAAGGACCTCTACCTGGAGGTTGGTGATGGGACCAGGGGAACAAACCCCTGGCTCTGCATTCCCCCCCTGTGCTCCTTGCTGTCAGAGCTATCCAGGGTCCAGGCAGAAACTTCACAGTTCCAACCTGCCCCAAATCCAGTCAGTAAGAAAAAACAAATTGAACCACAGGATGCTGCTCGGTATGGGAGAGAATCAGAGTTTTCCTTTTGTCCATGAAGTGTTCAGAGGCAAAACACCCACCCCATCAGCACTATTTTGTCCACGGTCACTGCTGCCTGGGCGTGCAAACATTTTGAAGTCATTTGTGTAAATTAATTTCAGCCAGAGAGTCTGAAAGCAGTGTGGGTTGCCGGGCAATTACCTCCTTACGAACGGCCTGCGTTTTGGGGACCATGTTGCAGAATATTTCTCACTTGTGCTGAAGTCTCTTGAAGTTGCCAAAACAAGAGATCAGCATCTTGAATGTCTTCAAAGCAGAACTAATAAGCCGGTATGTTGGAGTGCTGGCAGGTATCAGCTGATGTGTGTGCCAGAGGACAAGGGACTGAGCTGCAGAGTGTGGAAGTGCAGGGGGATTAAATGCCAGAAATTCCTGTTTTTGCTGAGGACTGTAAGGAACTGTGAGCACCTCTGAAAACTTCCAGAGCCAGAGGGGAGCAGGGGGACAGCTCCCCACTTCCTCCAAAGACAACGTAACCCACCAAAACACTTCTCAAAGATATCCAAAGGGGCATTCCCCTTCCTCTTCTTGTTCCCTGCTCTTCTTCCCCTAGCTGTGTCCCCTCTTTAGGATGGCACTAGGATCTCCTAAGGTTGAGGCTGGAATTACGTTATTTACATCCTTTCTGTTGCCAGAGTACTAGCATGTACACATACCCCCCTCCAGAGGAACAGGAGTCACTCCCTTGCTGTAGCGTGGGACGGTTTGACGGCCTAAGACGTGGCTCTGCTTCTTCCCTTCTTGTGCACGGATTCTCCCTGAGACTAAGTTTAACCTGTGAGTGATGAACAGGCAGGCTGAAACCCGCAGACGGATACTGACCCTGCAGCTAACAGTGGAGCGGATGTTTCCCACCTGAGCTTGCAGAAGTCCTTTTGTATTTCAGAAATGATTTAATGCTATGGGCTTTCCTCACACTCCTTTCCCCGCCCCCCTCCCTTGCTAGTTGGTGTGTAATAGCAGCGGGTTTCATACATATTTGATTTTTTTAACTATAGCATGAAATCTGAATGCTGTATTTATGGCTGCAGCTGTCATTCCTCTGAAAACATGCAGTAAAATGAAGGTTAACAAGTTGGGGCTCTCAGGAAAGCATGTAAAATGGCACTCCAGAAGATTTTGTGTCATCACACTGGCGTAAAGAACAGAGATTTTCTGAGGTTCTCCAGTCCAGGGTTATTTATCCTCATGTGAAGCAAATACTTTTCTAATTGTATATCCGTGTTTGAAATTCTCGAAACCCCAAATCGAATTCTTTTGCCTTGAACAACATACACAGAAAGTACAGGATACAGAGCCTGAGGGGATGGTTTAATAGTTTAAGAATCAGGTTGGCACTAGCCAGACTTGATGCAGCCATATGTTCAAATCCCAGGGGTGACCACTCGCCAGGAGGTAGACAATGCCCCATGGCATTTATTGTGTGTTCACTTAAAAACAGATGTCCTGATTACCGTGGCTGAAGGAAGACATATTCTGCCTCCCTTCCAAAGAGCAAGGGCACGCCACGCTGTTCAGTGTCCCCCCTGTTTGCACTGTTTCTTTGTGCTTCCTTATTCCTGTGAGAGCACAGTCTGAATTTTGAAGCCCTGGCTGGTTCATCTTAATGGAGATTTGCTTAAATAAGGCAGAAAATAGCTTCTGGCCTTTGTTCAAAGAGAATTTTGGTCTAAAAAGTATCAAATGTACTTGGGAGGAGTGTATGGAAGGTCTTGTTAGAGCCTTAGGGCTCATGACTGTGTTTCTGTGTGGTCAACACACTCAGGTTTGGGCCTTGTGTGGCTCAGGGAAGTTGGTCGACCCAAGATGTGACGTCAGCCATGCCAACAGGTCTACCTTGGTGCCTGGGAAAAGCAGAGTGGAGACAAACTGGGACCTAGCATGGGTATTGAGGGAGTTGGGCACCGGTACAGACCAAATCTCTGATCCAGCAGGACCATAGGGATGGGATGGGATGGGAAAGCTCTGTCTTAATGGTGCAAATGGTGAAGCCACCAAGACTGATGGGGCAGGGGTGTGGGAGAGTTCAGGCATATTTCTGGTAATCACATCCTTCCTGTTGTGTGCTGGTTTTGTTTCTAAGTCTTTAAAATAGTCTGTGTGGGAAGTTGCAAGATTTGGACTCCTCTGCCTGGTTTTGCAGATTAAGGAGATAGAGCTGCTCGGAGAGGCAGCCAAACGCAGCTCCAGTGCTCTTCTGAGAAACCTCTTAACGCACAAGGATCGCTTCTGCCTTGCAAATGCTCACGTCCCTCCCTCTCCCTGTCACGTTCACGCCGTAAGGAAGTCGGGCAGGCTGTCCTCTCCTGTATTAATGCCCCATTGCCTGCAGTTAATTAAACTCTGCATGATACTCAATGCAGCGTGTCAGTTTGGTTAACGCCTGTCAGCCAAAGCGGTAACTTACTCCTATTATCTGTGGCTCTGAGTAAGCAGTCGTATTCTGGGTCTCTAATTCACTCCTCACGCTCCTCTCGCCCAGCGTTTGCTGCTCACCTCAGTTTTTGCCGTGGCGAATTTGGCACCCAGAAGGTGCCGTTCCATTTTTTTAGCATCTCCATAGAAACCACTTTGGAGTTGCAGAGCGCAGGGTTTGTGCAAATTTAAAAAGAAACTAATGGTTCAGTTCGATGAGGTTTGGACTGCCAGTCGCTTGGGAGGAGCGTGTCTTTCAACGATAGAGTTGGGAAGAAAAGCAGCGGAAGTTTTCAAAGGCAGAGATGCAACAATTTTCTGCTGGATAAGCCCAGGATAAAGCTTTTATGATAGCACAAAGTTTACCTGAAGCTTGTGTGGAGGGAGACAGACACATTTTTTTATGCTTCCACAGAAATCTAGGTAAACTTCTTGCCTAGGAGGATACCTGTTTATATGCAGAGCTGCTTTTTTATGTGCAAGCTCACTTCTTCACCTTGTTAACACAGCCGCCTCTCAGTTTGACCTCTCTTAAAAGGTTTAAATGCATATAGATTAATGTACTTTTGATGTCTGGGCTAGCAAAGTCCTGTGCCTCCCCTGCTTAATTTTCTAGTTAACAGATAGAGGCTCAGCACTGCTCAGGAGTGGCCAGGGTTGGACCTTGGGTTGGTTTGTACCTGAGGGAGAGAGAAAAGTGAATTCTGGGTTGGGTAGCAGAGAGGCAGGCATGAAGAGAGGATGCTTGTCTGTAGTAATTTGTGCTTCTCTGGCTCTAGTGCAACCACCTAAGGCAACTTTTAGATGGGGATGAGCTCAGAAATTAAAAAAAAACACCATTGGTAGCAAAGAAGGAAACTCCTTGCTGTGCTCAGATATCCAAAGGTCGCAGTGGTTTAGCAGCACCAGTCCAGGTCCACGGTCACCAAGGCAATAATAGCTCATTGCCATGGAAACACTCACCACCTTCTCAAGCAAGAGCATTTGAGCAAGTCCTGATGTTTAGCAAATAGTTGCTTGCGATCCACTGTGTATCCCACCCCTCACCACATCTAGGGGCTAAGAAATAAAATCATTTGACAGCTTTTACTGTGATCTATCCGGTTTCAAGACCCATGAGGAAGATTTCCATCAGGGTAGAAACATTTGTGAGCTCAGTTGCTTTCTCAAGGGCTCACTGTTTGCACACGGTTGTTTTAGTGGATTAGTTTATTAGAGCCACTACGCTGGAGATCGCATCTAAATTCTCTTTCGCTCTCACTCTCTACAAATAAATCCTTGTGTTGCCTGTTCCACATGAGAACTGACATAGCTGTTGGGAGGATACGGATCAGTTTGGCTTATTCTTGGGGTTGCCTCTTCAGCAGGGAGTGGTTGGCCCCGCTCCCAGGGCAGGAAGCTAGACCCAAGCCCCGGTGCGGCTGGGGGGGGCGGGCGGGGGGGGCTGGGCAGGG
>NW_010228854.1:179432-189066 GCF_000690775.1 Eurypyga helias
TGAGGTCTGGTTCGAGCAGAGGGTTGGAGCAGCCCTTCTTGTGCACCTCTTCCTCTTACTGCGGGAGAAGCATCGCTTCTGCTCGTCAGAGTGAAAGGCTGCCAGGTCGAAAACTGGGATGTGGCACAGAGAAAGGCTGCAAATGCAATCCTGTTCGTTTGCTTGTCTGACCTGTCGCTGTCAGGTTTCCCCGGGTGAAGGCATGATGTGGGCAGTGGGTTGGCAGAGCCGTGCAATTCAGTGGGGCTGCGGAGTGTCGGGCGCTGTCACCGGGGAGCAGGCAGTGCAGCTAGTCACAGCTCATCTCCTCTGCCAGGAGGGTTTCTCCTGACATGGTTCCTGCACACGGCGTGGGGTCAGGATGGGGCCATCATGGCAAGGCAGCACAGAGGATGGCACGGCCTGTGCAGAGCAGGAGGGCTGGGCGCAGCCTGATGTCATGTGGGAGGAGGAAGGCAACCAGGCATCTTCTGTGAAGAAATTCCTGCAAGATGATAAATCGGGAGCGTGCTGCCACTCTTACCTTTGCTGTTCTCTGCCTCGCGTTTCCCCTTGAAATGACAGCAGCGCGTAATTGCATCGCTTTGGCGTTCGCAGCACCAGCGCTGATGATTTGAGAGGTGTTGTAATTGTTGCCATTAGCAGTGTAATTAGTGTTAGCGAAACAGTCCCCTTTTGCCCAACACACCAAGGCTGAACTAACAACCTCCAAAACCAAATATGTCCCCTCCACCAGCTTGGAGAGGAAGGGTCTGCTCTCAGGTGTTCAGCAGTCCTACATCTTCTGCAGCTTGGCACTGCAGCCTCGGAGTAGTAGTGAATTACAATAACTTTAATTAGTCCTACTGTTATTAGGGCTAATATAATCAAATTCCATTATTTTAGCTGTGATTATATTTCACTGTATAAAATCAGAATGACTAAACTTCTTTTGCGAATCATTTTGTACCCAAAACAGTAGAAACACACTGCAAATCCAGGGCATGCTTGGGGGTGAGGCATATTTCATGCAAAAGGAATGAGGAAAATGCAGTGGAAAGTCACCTCCTCATTTTTAAGTCCCTTTTTCCAGATTTTTATATTTTTCCCCCAATATTAGAAAGAAGTCTTACAAGACAAACACATTGCAAAGCCAGCACAGTGACTTTCTGTGAAATTTGTTCCTTGGTTGTCTCTGAATATTGGTGGTGGTTTAATATAATTTCATTTCATTTCATTGGCATTTGTGTCAATGAGGTGGAAGTGTGAGAATGCTGGGCCATCTCCAAACTCAGTGGTGGTTCCACAGAAATCGAGGAATTCTGCCAGGTGAAAATCCAATAGCTGCCTGTGAGATACAAACAGCTGATGTGAGGAGGAAGGAGAGTTGCTGAGCTCCCCTGCTGGCTCGTGCTCACATTCAGTAATTCCAAGCTTTCCCTTCGTGCAGTGTCCAAGGGATGCGACACTGCTGAAGGGCAGCTCTGCCTTGTAGTTCCTTTCTGAGTTCTTTTGTCCTTCTTGCCTTAGCCAAACAAATCGCCGTTGTCTCAGGGAGGAGAGAGATGTCAGTGATTGTAGTTGTTACGTTTAAATTTCCCAGTTGGAATGCCTGCATTGCGCACACTCAAAAGCTAAAATGGGGCACTGAGCTCCTGGGAGCAGTTTATGCCCTTGTCTCCAGCAGAAATGGTGGTGGTGTGTCCCTCACCACTGTCCGCCTGCTCTGATGCAGGCTGTTAGTGAAGACCCGAAGGGTCAGGACCCAGAAGCCTTCCTTGCCAGTCATAATAGCACATGCTGCTGGCAGACACAGACTCTGTGTTTGTACCTTTTCGTCTTTGCTTTGCCTTTTTGATCGTTGTGGGTGGTTTTAATTGCCACTTTAGTCTGATGCTCGTGGCTAAGAAGCATGTATCAATAATTCACTTGCAAGAACAGCGTGGCAGCTCTAAGTTCCCATCTGCCTGCTTTGGCTGCAGGCTAGAGCACCCTGGGCTGTTCGCAGCATTGTGTTCTCAGGGACAAAAATAAGCTTGTAACAATTGCTTGGGTTGCTTTAGGTTAGCTGGAAAGGAGGAAAGGTGGATTTCCCCTTAATTTGTTCTCCTGGCTCCTAGCCTATCGTTGATGCAGAGCAGAAAGGAGTTTCTGCCTGTACTGCAGATGTGGATTTGCAGATAATCATTCCCATGCTGATGAAGCTTTTGAATCTTAAGCTCTTCATGAGTGTTTCTGAAAGCTGCAGAGAAGCTTTCAAAACTGGGTCTGTACCAAGTATAACCCTGTCTTGGAGGACAAAAGGGCTAGAGGTTCCCCCAGCTGCGTTGTCCCTTCAGGATGTCCCTGAGCTTCATCAGCTTGTGAAAAAATGTGGTAAGATGTAGCTACCCATCCTAGCAGTGGTTTGTATCCTAGGAACCCAAGGGATCTTTTCAGTCCAGTGTCACAAAAATCACAGTAGATCAAGCTCAACTCACCTAGTTCCATCTTCTTGCTCTAAGGCAGGATTAATTCTTCCTATATCAGGGTCATAAGTGGTTTCATATCTTTTAAGACAACCCCAGAAGGAGAACATCCTTGGTTATGAAAGTCTCTGCACATCCCAAATGGAAGGCCATAAAGAACTCCATACATCCAAATGCCTGATACATGTTTAGGACTGCATGAGAGAGTAGACATTAGTCTAGGAGACAGGAAAAGAGCTTGGGAGTCCTGACATTTGGCATCTCATTGTAGACACTGAACATTCCTTGGTGACCCAAGAATGAAGGCCCAAGTAGGCAACACCCCACTGTTCTGTAAGAGCAACAGATTTTCTCTGGACGTCCACCCAACATTTTTGTTTTCTTCTTCTAACCCAAGATCTTGAACCTCAGAAAAGCTCTCCTAATCTTCTTCCATCTTTCCTTCTTCCACTTAACACTCAGAGGTCAATGACAGCAGATTGCTCCAAATTTTTTCTGAAGATATATCCTCTCCTTGAACTTAGTTGCTCAGCAGGCCACTTCAGCTTTCTCTCCTTGGACTTAAAAGATGACTAACTCAAGGTCTTTGTCAGACATAGGCCAAATGTATTCCCCATCTTGTTCTTCCCATCAGCAGCCCTCTACCATGTCTTCTTGCTGTGCCTCATCTCCTAATACCAGTACGCAGCCCGCAAGTCACGAATGCGCATTTTTCAAAGGGACTCTCCGTAAAGGTCTATTAGCAAGGGATGAGTAATGGTTTGACAAAATAGATTTAAGTGGTCCCTTCTGAATCATCTTGGCAGTAATAGAGAGAGTGTGTCCATTTTTTGATTAAATATTTCCAGTGCCATTAGCTTGGGTGAAGTAAACAACTTCTATTGAGTTTGCCTGCTAACGACAACCCAAAGGCCTTTGATCTCTCTGTTAGCGGAGAGCAAGCCTGTTGCTTGGATGTGGATAAAGATCATATAATCATTGCTAAAGGTGCCTCTTGCAGTATAATCAAAGGGTTTGGAAACGGTTCCTTATTCTCTTGATGTTCTTGCCCCTGCTACCTTTAATGCCTGTGATGGGCATCCTGTAACCTCTGTGCAGTCAGAAATAGGAAATTGTAGTTTGGCTGCAAGATTTTAGCAAAGAATATCAACAATTAACCTTGATTTCTTGTGCAGACTCCTTGCGGCAGAGCCTCTGTTCAGTTTTTTCTGAAAGGGGCTGTAGCATATTTCCCTGTTCTTTGTGTCTGTCCTCCTATAGCATGTCTCACAACATTGTATGCTTTTTCTTAAATTCTCTGTCTATTGAAATCTTGTGGCTCAGTTTACATATAAAAGGATAAGACAAACCCTGGCTCTTCTTTCTAGTTAATGGTATGGGATACTAGATATTTTCAGCCTAAATATAAAAAAAAAGAAGAAAAATAATATAAATCAGTATGAATGACGCTTCCCTGGTTTTTTAAATGCATGCTTTGCGATTATCCAGCAAAGCTGTTTTCAGGCACTAGGCTGATGATTTTTGACCGCTTGTTGTTGACTTTAGCACAGATAGTGGTCAGGAAAAAAATGGTTTGCAGTGGGCAAGAATTGTGTGAATCTAATTCCTTGTCTGAGTGTAATTTTTTTATGGTGAGGGATAAGCCAAATATATTGGATGAGAGTCAACACAGGCCTTGCTAAGAGATGTCACGCCTCACAGATCTGCTGGTTCTTTGAAGGACTCCACCAGCATATGGATGGGAATGACTCAGTCTGTATAATTTCCTTGGATTTTCGCCAGAGGCTCTTAAAGGAACTAAGCCGATGTGGGGTGGGGTGGCAGTTTGGTCATGGAGAGAAGCCTGCTCATCTTTATTAGCGGCTCAAGAGAAGAGGGAAGGGCTACAAGTAACGGGTCCATTTCTGAAACACTGGCAAGTTGCCAGAGGCATCTCCCAGTGTGCTGTGGGACGCATGCTGTCCTGCACACTCCTGAAGGATATTCCAGCCATGGCGTTGCTGAAAGTGAAGGGATGATCGTGGCCCTCCTTGGAACCAAGTTCCATCTAAACAGGCACTTCCTCACTTGCACCCAGCGCTGGAGGAATGATTAGTCACTCGCTATCCTGAGTTCAGCCATATTTCCATTTTTCTTCTTTTTCAATGAAACTAATCAGTGTATTTGTACTGACAGGAATAACCAGCTCACAGAGTCCGCAGTCGAGCCTCTCTCCCTAGGTGAGCTATTACGGTACTCTTGGTGTATTGCTAGAGGCATTCATCCCTGGTTGTTATCTGGAGAGCTGGCTCCTTCCTCCTGTGACTTCTTGTTTAATAACTAAACCTGAGCACTTCTGGCCTTGTTTAGAGGGGTTATTTTATAGGGTTTGGAATTTTTTTTTATTTTAAGGCTTGTTTTTTCAGCCATCTGTCAGACCAAGTGATCCTCCATCAAGATATAATCCAGCTGATTGGCCTACTTTTCAAGAATAGTAGCTTCAGCCTTGTATGCTACTGCTGATAGCATTTCAGATTGCCCAGGTCTTTTCCTCCTGAGGGTGGAGAAGACAGCAATTGATCTAATCCAGCTTGGCATTTATGCCACTTGAAATGAAATTGCATTTTGCTGAATGAAACTGAGAAATGGGAAAGTAATACTACAAATATGTTGTGCCATGCGGGACCTGCTCCCTGGGAAGCTTCCTAAGGAAGCTGCAGCAGGGTTGATTATCCCAGAGAACAGACTTTCTGGTCTGTAGTTCTCGTTGCAAGAGATGGATGTGTGGCAGCCAAGGTTTCTTCCATAGAAAACATTTGGAGTCAGGATTCAATACCAAGTGATTTTGAAGGATTTACACAAAATTCCCAGAGAGTATATGACTTTGGGATATGGTCATGGCTGGGTAACATTAATGGCGGGGTTTTTTTAATGCCAGTGTATATCACACTTGTATGCAGCTTGCTCCATTCCTCCACTGATGCCCTATTCACAGCTCCAGAAAGGAGCAGCCCATTTTGCATTTGGCTGGCCATATGCAGCTGGGTAAGTAATTATTAGCAGTGACTTTCATGCCACGGAGCAGAGAGGTAAAAGCAATTCCATAGAGTATTATGAGATCAAGTAGGTCAATTGAAAGGAGGAAAAATTACCATCAGCTATCTTCAATTAAACTGTTATCGCTCCACGTGAAGGATCCCATTTAGAGGAAGGCATAAAACCTGAGAGTAGAGGTGACTGGGAGAATAAATTCTCCATTTTTAATTCCAAAGCCAGAGCGTGAACATCCATCAGTAGGCATGAGGAGATCTCTCTTTCCATCTGTTCCCAGCCTACTTTTAAGCAGAGCCCATTTGGAAATCTCTCAGCAAAACATTTTTTTCATCGGAAAGCACAAATTCGTCAAAGCAACAGCTTTTAGTAGAGACATTAATGACAGCTAAACCCTTCCTGAGAAGGGCTTTTGGTTCTGAGAGGTTGTGGTGTCTGGCTGTCAAACGCAGGGCAGAAGGCACCTCAGAACAGCAAACATTTTAGTGACCAGGGCAGTCTTCTAGGAGCTGGGGCATCCTGGTTCAAGTCCCTGGTCCCTTTCCAAGGCCAGAGAGCAAAATAAATTTCAGCTGCACTCATGTGCATGGGAAAGCACCATCCGAACCATTTTTCCCAGTAAAAGGAGTTAGATCATAGGAAGGCAAGGCAATTTCTGTGGTTTGAAGCATAGTCTAGGTTGACTAAATGGGTTTGAAGTTGACTGTAAGACAATAAGAATCCTATCTTGTAGTAAATAAACCACATCAAAACAGTTTACAAAGGAAATATTTTCAAATGCAGAACTTGAAAGGGCCACTTGCATTATTCTGTATATTTTTTTTAAGGGCAAGGAATGCAGAGGAGGAAAGAAACCATGTCTTGAACTGCTTGAGATTTTTTTGTTTGGTTGTTAGTTTACTTACCTTAGAAATATCAGAATTATTCTGCTTGGTCTTTGGCAAGCCAAAAAAGGGAAGAAAAATGAAGGTCAAAATCTAGCCTTCACATTGGCTAGCAGTCTTCTGCCACACATTCCCTGACGGCTCTCTGCTTCAGCTGCGAGCTTCTGGCCCTCTAAACTCCCTCACAGGAGACCTTTTTCCAAAGTGCTTCGGAGCATTAGAACGCAATAGCTGTAAGTAAAAACGAGCATACAGCTGATGGAGTTTAGAAAAACCTCCTCTCTCCTGCGCGTAATTGCTGCGCTATTGAGTCCCTCCTTATGCGATGTTGTAGCTTCCCCCCTTCACCCATTTCTGGGCAGGGGGATGCTCATGTTTGTTGCTGCCGTTTAGCCACACTGCACACTTAACTTTTCATTACTGGTGTGTAACGTGTTCCATGTCCCAGGGCTGCCATGTGACAGAGCCTGCACAGAGTCCTGGAGAACTGCTGTTACTGGGGTGTGAAATTTGCTGTCTGCCTGTAGTGCCTTGAGCTGCTCGTTTGCTGGGGGGGGGCACAGGTAAGGTGGTCACCAGTGCTCAGCCTCCGCACAGGCTGGGCATAAGCTTGGGGAAGGACACACAGGCCCCTCTAACTGCACTGTTTGTGCATCCCAGTGTAAATCTGCAGTGATATTCCAGCTGTTCTTGTCCCAGCTGTGTAGAGCAGGGAGTGTTTGGGGGAGGCAGGACAGAGTTCCTCTGCCCTGGGTGATAAATACCTGCTGTGACTGAAGGAAGAGACCTGCCTCAGATGTCAGCACATAGAGCATCCCCTCTTATGCTAGATGGCTGATTACATAGCTCTGGCCAGGATAAGTAAGTAATAGCCTCGTGGGCACTCAAGGTGACAGATTCTCCTGTACAGTGCATTAAGCACTTAAGAAACTTAAGCTTGGCCTGTCCCATCCCACGTCTGGTTGCTGGGCTGACTTTGGAAGGGTCTGAGTCTGCCGAGGAGGGCAAGTGCTGCTGATGTCTTTGTGTCCTTTGGCCAAAATTTGCTCTGTAGCAAAATGCCTGTGATGTGACTGCTCATTATAGCTCCTGACCCTTGTGCAGAGCCTATCTGAGGAGTCTAAGGCTTCTCTTTAGTTGAATTTGCCATAGGAAAAGGATACGGGCAAGAAATCGGTGTTTGATGTAAGTTTTCAAAGGAGTGAGTGTGCAAGTAACATAGCTGAGGGTTTCAGATACGAATTTGGAGCTTGTAAGAGTGCAAGGATTTGGGGATCACTGGGTGCAGGGCACCACCAGATGCCCTGAGGACTGGGATAAACCAGCCACCTCAAAGGAGAGGAAGAGGAGGAGACAGGCTACAGATTAGAGATCACTGCACTTTCTCGCTGGGTTAAACCCAACCTCCAACAGTCCCATGCAATGTTTTATCCAACCCTTCATCCTGCCTTCAGAAGGCACGTGGGTCCAGGGTTGCAGAGTGATGCTTGCTGCCTAGCACAGTGGGAGTCTGCCTGTGATATTTGTGTTATACACACATTCCGTTCTAGTTTTTTAGAAAAAGTTAGAGCAACATTTTGTAATTTTGAGTTCTCTTTAGCAATTTCATTGATTTGCTCCCCTCCTGTGGTGCCAGTGCTTCAAACTCATTTAAGCTATTTTCCACAATTTTTGAACGATATTTCTTATTAAAAAAAGTCTAATCCCTCCCAAACCATGGCTTTAATCTGTCCCAGAAAACTGGCTTTCATCTCACGATTGCTTTCACAGTGGCATGTAAACCCTACAAATGTAATATGGAGCCCAGTAATCCATCAGTTAAACAGATTACTTGTGTAGGAGGCTGTATGGCTCACTGAGTCAAGCAAGCAGGCTTTACTCTCCCTCCGTAGAGGAAAAGCCAGCTCAAGTATAGCTCCATGTTTTGCAGTCAAGATGCACTGGAGATGCAAAGGCCTTCTTCCCGCCTTGCAGATCTCATGGCAGGGATGGATAAAGGGTGGCTGGTTGTGGTGTCTTGGTTCTCCTCTTGGATGAATGAGCACCAATGTCTATCGCAAGATGAAAAGGTGAAACGTGAGGCTGAGCTACTAAGAGGCACCATCTCTCCCCTCCGCTGTGAGAAAAGGAGAATCGCACTACAGTTGGCATCCCTTTGCATGGTTTTTTGGGACTGTCGCCTTTTCGCAGCTGGTGACTTCATGACCAAGGCTGCGGTTGCCCTGGTATCACCTGTGTATCTGTGCCGCATGCAGACGCCACTTATAAGAGCCTTCAGTGGAAAGGTAGAAATTCTTGAGTTCCCATCCTGACCCTGCCTGTGGCTCATTGTGTGAAGTGGATCTGAAAATCCCCATAATTCGGTTTCGTTTCATTAGGGTGGAGCAGAGCCTTCACACCCCTGTAGCATACATCAGGCAGAGCCACAGCTGACACCTCTTCCTGGCCTCTGGAAAGCTGGAGCTTGTCTTTGGAAGGAGGAGCAGGCTGTGCATAGGTGCTGGGGGGAAAAGAAGTCCTTGAAGCTAGACTTGTTTCTTCTGGGTGGTGTTTTGTGAGTGGCTGTTCCTGGATCTTTGCTAGGAAGTGTCAGGAGGAGTCTCTCCTTTAGTCATTCAGTACAGCTCGCAAATGCCTTTGCAACCCATGAACATACTGAAAAGTAAAGTTGCCTAGTGCTAGCTGGGTTATCCACTATTAAACTAATTGCTATGGGTTGGGTTTATTAATCTAGGAAGTTGTGGTTTGGATATTCCCTCCCTCTTTCACCTCATTGGAATTAGCCTGAATGCATTCTCCCCTTCTCTCTGCCTCTGTCATGCATTTCCTTTGGGTTTTAGTTCTGTGGAATGGGGATGATGCCAGAGACTGCAGTCAGGTGAAATCTGTTGCAGTGGAATAACTGGTAATTGGGAAATTACCATCTCTCAAAAATGAGGTGAAGAGAGACAATACGGAAGCAAAATACAAATTGACAGTTCATTTATCTCTTCTTCCTGGTCAGGGTCTCTGCAGACTGAACTTAAAAATATAAAGCAGAAAAGCCAACATAAACAAGTGCTTAAAATCCCATTGACAGCTTTAGGCCCAGGACTAGAGAAAAAACAACACAAGTGCAAAGGATGTTTATGAGACTAAATGTTCTGGATTTGTTTACCACTCCTCTGCGTCCCTGCCAGCCTCAGCTCTCCCCGTTCAGGAGGAGTCAAACGGCTGCTTTGGGCTTGGGGGATTTCTGAAGCAAAGCACATCTTTTACTCTGGAAACTTCCTT
>NW_010228854.1:189100-240022 GCF_000690775.1 Eurypyga helias
TCCAGTGTGATGCTGATATGATGATTTCTACTCAATATCAGAGCAGAAAGGTGCCCCAGCCAAGACGTGGTGCCATCCTGCTGGTGCCTGAACCTCAGCTGTGTAAAATAGGTAGTTGTGAACGCAGCAATCAAAAGAGACAAAGTAGAAGACAGGCAAGAGGAAGAAGAAAAGCACAAAGAGATAGCGACTTCCTTGAATTCCTGCAGTAATTCACTTGCACAAAGAGAATCTGAGGCAGCAAAGCCCTACTCCTGTTCTTCATACTGTGCTCATAGGAACCATCAATAATTTGACCATTATGGGTTTCTCTTTTATTGAATTTCTCCCAATTCCAGAAACGCTCTGGCACTGCGCTGCATCTTGCTAAAACCAGAAGTATCAGATTCTCAGAGCGAGACTAGTCTTCCGAGGTTTTCAGACCCAAACTATTTAGAAAAGGATCTTTTGTCTGTTTATCTGAACTTGGAATGAACTGCTGAAACGTTTGAGGTTTGTCCCTAATAAAAACATGGGTTTGAATCACTGAAATATTCTACGGCATAAATACGGCCTTCAAAGTGAGCAGAGGTGGTTGTGCTTTCCTGGGACATGTTTTGCCTGGAGTCAAGGCTAACTGTTACTTTAAACTCATATTCAAGAATGCTGAAATCTTACAAATTGATCCCATACAGTTTCTGCTCTTGTCTTGAATAGTGAGAAACTTAACTCCTGCAGCCAAAGTACGAGGGGAGTCATTTGAATCTGAACTCTATACAATTTGTACTCAGGTCTGAACCCTTTTTGAACGTTGTCTGGGACCTGCCAGTGAGGTTTGTGGGTTTAAACCACTCTCTGTGCTCATTTTTGCTGACCATCTCCAGCTTGGAAGTTCCCATTCCAGCCTCCCCATCTGGAACTGCGGACCCCTGTACCAGCATGACAGCGCTGCCCGCCATCTCCGGCATCGCATCCGTTGTGGGGATTCCTGAGCATTTTGCAGCCTCCTGCAATACCACCTGGTTGCCATGTGGCCTGGCCTGTCTCTGAAAACCTGGACCAATGTAGAGGTCAAGCCTCACAGCAGTAAAAGATGCGGAGATATGCGAAGCTTGAGGAGGGGTCAGGCTCGCGCTGTGGTTTGAAAAAGGAAGTTTTCACTGGCACAGTTTGGAGCCTTATGGTGAACAAGTAGTTTCCCCTCTCAGAACTGTTAAGCTTTACAAAGTATTTGGCAAAAAGCAAAAAATACCTCTTTATAGCTACTCTTCTAGAAGTGCATCATTTTGATGCCAACTTCGTTAACCATTCTTTGTTAGAAAGGAATTTTTGTGACACAACACCGTGTCAAGCAAAAAGCCTGCAACTTCCTTTTCTGAGAAGGTCAAAACAAGACATTGCAGCAACTTTAAAGCTTTGTTGCGACTTCATTTTCTTCCAGCCAGGAAGTTTGACAAAAATAATCCTTGCCATGAAAAGTTTTGTTTTCAGCAAATCAGCATTTTGTTTTTTTCCCTGAGAAAAGGGCTCCTGTAAAAATTCCTAATCTGAACAAAACAACAGTGTCTCCTAGTGGCTGACTCTTGGGGAATGGCCAAATCCATCTTGGCTTTCAAGTATCTCTTCCTTGACCCTTCTCCTAGATCTTTGCTCATCAGGGAGTGAGAGAAGTGGGAAATGAATTGTGCTCTAAGCAACAAACCGTTTTATAAGCCATAAAAATATCTATGGCAGGCTGTTTGCTAGGCTCCAGTTGGTGTTGAAAGAAGGTAATTACATCTGAAGGCTGTATCGCTGGATGTTTGGCTCCTCTGCTGTTCAGCTTCCACTCTAATAATACAAAAGCTCACATCAGCAGCTTAGCCAGCATGCAGGGCTATCCATCCTTGTCTTTGACCCGTGGTTCTGCCTCCGTGTCACTGCGGGATTGCGCTTCAGACGTCTCACGTTACAGCAGTCCTTGCCATCAGATTAGTTCTGCCTCACACCAAAAGTGATCACTAACGAATAATGAAGATTTCTCATCTGAGGCATGATCAGCTTTGCAGTGTCAGCCTGCTGTCCGTCAACCTTGCCCAGGCGTCCCCCCGCCAGCTTCATCTGCTGGATCAGCTCCTCATCACAGTTATTGATGATCTCATCCAGCCCACCTCCTTGTCCTCTCCTTTCTTCTTCATGCCCTCTCTCCCCTGCCCTGAGAGGTGGCTGCGGCATTTCTCCTGCACTCTCTGAACCCGTCTATGAAGCCAAAGTTACAGCGCTGGAGAGCAAGCGGTAATGACAACCAGTTGTTGGAGGAAATGGGTAAATCAATTCAGGTAACGATATTGGCAGATTAAGTGGTTGCAGCACCATGTGTTCAACAGGCCAGAGGAATATCTTGGGCTTGTCTTAGAAAACAAAGGATTTTAGAGGATAAGAATTTAAAAATTCTTGTTGTTTGCCTGAGGGTGTTTTTAAGCTTTTTCAGCTTAGGCTTGTCAGGCTGGACATGGACTTTTTTGGTAGTGACACCAGAGATTGTCTTGTCATATTTAGATGAGGGATTTTCAAATGATCACCAGCTATCCCAATTCTCACGATAGAATTGTGACTCTTGGCAGCAGCAAGCTGACCCTGGAGAACTCTGAATTAAGTTTTACTTCAGCGGATGAGATGCTGCTGTAATGTGGACAAGGTACTACAGGCCGCAGCGGGCAACTTCTCGATGTTTCCCCACAGAAAGAGCTGCAGAGCAACTTTCCTTTCAAAGCTGCCCAAGCTGCAGCTTCCGTGGTGGTGATTGTGTCATTAGTTGCCCAGTCTCAAGATGCTAATGAGCCATCCTCTGCCTGCCATGAATACTCTTTCCTAAGGAGCCTTCAGTCTGCTGACTGGAGGGATGCAAAAATTTAGCAAGCTGTTTTGTTTCTTGCCAAGAATGCCCTTGTATAACCCCAACCGAGGGGAGACCGAACGTGCCGGCCGCACGCTGCTCCTGACAAATAGCTCGAGGATGCTGGGAGCTTGCTGTGGCTTACAGCAGGACAGGTGCCTGGGAGCCCGCCGGGCTATTTCAGGCTCCGTCTCTGCTGGGGAGCTGGTTAGATGCCATCCTAGAGCAGCCCTTTTCTTCAGCCGTGTTTCCATCATGACCTCTGCCCACGTTGTTTTGGAATTGGCAGGGAAGGGAATAGCACGGCCGAGCGCTGGTTGATGCTGGGGAGGGATCACCGTCCCTGCAGCAAGGAGGGTGTGAGGAGGGCAGGCGGTGATCCTGCTGTCCAGGTGCACTGTGCAGCCATCCAGGCCACCCCTTCCCAGAGACTGAAGAGCCGAAAACTGCCCAGTCCTTCCCCTGGTGTCCCTTAGCAATTAGCGTATATAGATTATAATCATGGGGGCTGAGGCTCTTAGTGGTCTTTCTCCTGGATAAATGGATGAGCGAAGGACAGCCTATTGCATGAAGTAATTTAGCCTAAGAAAGATGGTTCATTAGCAGCTCACAGACTGTCGCTGCCCATAGTAGGGGATGTGTGGGCTCTTCCTGCATTCGATTTAACTCTTTCACCCTCTCCTTCAGTAGCCAAGGATTCGGCTTGCAGGGTGTAGAGTTGGACGTGGCTGTGCCACAGTGTTACACTGGTCTTCTCCCTTGGGAGCCTCAAATATTGCAACAACATCCCCAAGAAACTACCAGCTTTTAACATAGTGTCTAATGACGGATGGGGAATAAAGGAAGCTATTATCAGTCAGGAGATGAGTCAGATATGAAAAGAACACCTTTTTCTAGACAATATTATTTCACTGAGGAAATTAAAAAGCCTCATTTTCTTTGCAAAGGAACAGGCCTTGAGCAGTAGAAATGCGCATTGCAGAGCCTGTGCTTTTTGAGGGATTAGCTCCAGTAAGTGAGCAAACCCCATCCCACCTTTGCATCCGTCCCTGCTGTGCCGTCTTGGAGCCTGGGTGCTGGGCAGACACTGCTGTGCTTCCCAGGAAACGACCATCTAAGGTTCTGTCTGAAAAGCAAGATTGTAGCCCAAGGTAATTTGGTGCTGGCAATAGAGGAGAGAAATGGAAAAATCAGCTCTTGGATTTAAGGTGCACGCGGTCTTGTACCCTCAGAAAAACCTGCACTGATCCTGGAGGGAATCCTGACACTCAGGGCCATGCTGCTGTCATTTTAACAGAACCTGCTGTATATTACTAACCAGGAGTTCGGAAGGAAAGATCATCTTGGGGGATTTTGGGGACAGTTTCCAAAGGGAGATAAATATCACAAGGGAGATAAAGCTATTGATCTTACTGACTTTCACTGGTATTTGTCTTCCTAATTCTCTTAAGAGCTATCTGCAAGAAAAGTGCCTTGTTTGTGTATGAATGCTGTATTAACAGTGCTCCTGCTTTGGGCATAGCAGTATCCATAAAGCTCTGCTGGGGTTAGTGCAATAAAAACAGCCTGTCCAACACAAGTCGAAATAGAAGCCTTAAAGCCATACTAGCCATTCACCTGGATAATTGTATCTTGCAGCAGTGAACAAGCCCTCCGCTTTGCATAACTTTGGTTTTTTGGGCCTGTATATCAGGCACAGTTCTGCAACTGCTCCAGAAATTTTTTGGGATTCTGTGTTTCCAGGAAGACTCACTGGGGCTGTCCATGAGGCTTGTCTGCTGTTCCCTTCAGACACTTATCTGCCTCTGCGGCTCTCCAGAAGGAACACAGGAAGATGTAGCATTTGTGCACCACTAGCACAAATCCCAGAGTGGGAGGAACATACCAGCCTTTAGCTATTTTCTCTGTGCATGTGTTTGATCATGTTGCTTTTTTGCCCTATAGCCGGATGAGTTGACCAACGCCTTGGAGATCAGTAACATCGTCTTCACAAGCATGTTTGCCCTGGAGATGCTCCTGAAACTCCTTGCCTTTGGCCTCTTCGGCTACATCAAGAACCCATACAACATCTTTGACGGGATCATAGTTGTCATCAGGTCACTGCCAGTTCTTTCTCCGCTGTGGCTTTTCTGCCGAGGGCTCAGACCAGTTGGGGAGTGGGATGGGGAACAGGAATGACGTGGCATGTGTTAATACAAGGCTCACTGGCTATGATGTCCTATAATTATGTTGGCCTTTTAGATTCGTGTCATTAGAAGGGCTGTCCAAAGTAAATGGACCTGGCAGATGGAGCACAAAGTCTATTTATGCCACACATCTGGCACTGTGGTCAATTTTCCACTGAAGTGTAGAATGGCTGGTCCTGGGAAAGGAGTACTGTGAGTGTCCATATCTCAGCAGCATGCCCTCCCTCTCCCAAATTAAGACATAACTCAGGCCAGAACAGGGCAAGCAGGAGAGTAAGAGAAGGGACTGTTCTGCTGTCCTTTCCCAGGGGAACACTATTCCAGCTTAAACTGGGGATGTCACAGCACACAAATGAGAAGGTTGTGCAGAATCTCTCTATGCTGGGGTGCTTTCTAGCAGTGCTATTCACCCCTCAATCAGTAATTTAGGGCAGAGAAGTCAAGGGGGATACAGAGGGTGTAAACCAGGATAGTGCTGTTGCCTTCAGTTGGCCTTCCCTTTGATCCAGAGAAGCAAGGAGCAACAGAGTCCCAGAACAAAGGCCAGTCTGTGGCCAGATCAAAGCAACCCACCCCAACACATGTAAATCCTTCGGAATATTAGCTTGGAACAAAATTGTGACCCACATTTTGTGGCTAGGCTTGTGACTGATTGTAGTGATGCAGACTAGCAGGAGACATGCTGTGTTGTGAAGAGCCACAACAAGCAAGGGAATGAAAGAATCAAAAAAACAGCTATATAGGTTGTGCATGAGCATGTTTCTGCACAACTGGGAAGTGAAGGTGTTTTTCAGAAGCAAGAAAATAAACTACCCCTTTAGAGCTTAAATGCTGTGATATCCTGTAAGAAGCCAGCCTACTCAGGGCTTTCGCAGTACAGTACTGCTGTTTATAGTTCTTCTCCTTCTGGTGTTCCTGCAGCGTTTGGGAGATCATCGGCCAGTCGGACGGAGGCCTCTCTGTGCTACGAACTTTTCGGCTCCTCCGGGTGCTGAAACTGGTGCGTTTCATGCCCGCCCTCCGTCGCCAGCTCGTGGTCCTGATGAAGACAATGGACAACGTAGCCACCTTCTGCATGTTGCTCATGCTCTTCATCTTTATCTTCAGGTACCAGTGGCTGCAGCTCTTCTTCAATTAATTGCTCAGCTGAAGTAATATATAGATTAGAATAACAATACACTGCCTTTGCTAGACAGCCTACATGATAGAATTACTAACAATAGACTGACAAGCAGACACTCAACAGACTATTTACCTCTTTTTGATATGTTTTTCATGCAGCCCTGTAATTCTGTACATGAATGAAATGCACAAACAGGCAACAATTGCTCTGGAGTTCCTGGAAAGCTCGTTTAGCTCTGTCTCAGGAAGCTGTCAGTAGCTTGACTCTACCAGTCTTTTATGTGAGATGGAAGTTATACAAATTCCAAGACTTCTGTCTGTCTATCATGCTCCTCAGGATCCTGTTCTTGGTAACCAGCTGGATTAGGGAGCTGGCAATATGGTTTGTCGTGTTCTGGACAAAGGAGGTCCGTGATTTGACTTCAGCATAGACAATTGTAATGAAATGTCACACAAGAACCGAATTGGCAGGGCTTGATCAGTGATCATGTCAGTGATAGAGCAGAGCCCTTCTTCCTGGGAGATGTCACTGGCACACAAAACACTGGGGCAGGAAAAGTGTCCAAAAAATCACTGCTATCCTCCCTGCAACCTGTATTTTTTAGAATAATGTGTTTCTTCCATGTCCCTTTTTTCCCCACTCCAGTATTCTCGGCATGCATCTTTTTGGATGCAAGTTCAGCCTGAAAACTGACACAGGAGACACAGTTCCAGATAGAAAGAATTTTGATTCCTTACTTTGGGCCATCGTGACCGTATTTCAGGTAAGCTCTGGATCCTCTAGGAAGTTTTACCGTAGACCTCTTGGACATGTTACCTCATTTTAAAGAAAAACTATTCCAATAGGTGTCAAATTTGGACTGAAACAGCACTGTAGAGTTATCAAGGCAAAGTGATTGTGTTTCTGAGTTAGCTGATTTCTATAAGCCTTGATAGAGAAGTAAACTCCTCAAAATCATCATGGTGCATATCTGTTGTCAGTAAAAGTCTGAGAAGGCCTGGAAATCCACCTTTATTTCATACAGTCGGTAAGATCAGGACCCAGAGTCTGCTGTCCATTCTGCTCCTATTCTGTAGATCTCTGTCTTCTTACTTGCCTTCACTGCCACAAAAATGCACTTTGCAAGCAATTTCATTTAACTGTGAGTTGTAAATACTGTCTCAAAGCAGAGCTGGAGTTGCTGGCTTTATATGCTGGGAAGGTCTTTTATATAAAACGCTGTGTTTCCTCTGCAGACAAGATCTGTTATGTGCTTGAAATCGCTGGCATGTTCCACAATGGAGCAATAAGCTGCTCTTTTCAGGAGATTCTTAATATAAAGATTAGACTTTTCTAGTTAAAAGTTCAGTCTTCAGAGCCCAAGTGCAGCAAGTGGAGCGCAACATAAGCAATGTTAAGCTAAGTTCCTAAATGCAGAGGAGGTGGTCACAGTATCATTCAAGGTAGAAACCAGTCCAGAGTCTTCACTGTGAAGAATAAAACTTCTTGCAAAGTTCTCCTCCTTACAAAGGAGCAAGGACAATTCAGCATAGTCTCACAGGTCCACGTTTTTCTTTTACCGACAAAATACAGATTCCTACATTTATTCTAACAGTCCCTTGGGAAATAGAGCTGGCACAGAGCACAAGGGCTCAGTCCAACATCCCGTGACGGTTAATGAGTGGCATGACTTAGTGGAGCTGACTGCATTCCTATCCCCAAAGCTACCTTGTTTTCAGGAGGGCTAGAGGCCATTTTCTTTGCAAGCATGAATTAATGTGGACCATGAATCTGTCATCCATTTTTCTTAGGCCCCGGGATTTTTGAGCTCCAGAAAAGCTAGGAGAGTGGGAATCCCTGAGGAAGGTCCCTCGGAGCAAGGCTTTGCAAAGATGTGTCATTTTTTATTGCCCAGCTTGTCAGTGCTTTTACCTAACGGAAACCACTTTGCTTCCCTGAGTTTCTTGAGCCACCCAGTGTCATTTATCTCATCAAATACCATGTTGCCTACCCTTTTCTTCAGCTCCGTGGCCTTATAAAGAGCTGCCTGAAAGGAGACAACAGCTCTGGCCTCAGGTCTGTTATCTTCTGATGGTTATCAAAGGAGGCAACACAGCAACCAAATAATGAGACTCATGCCAGCACATCCTTCATGTTACCGTATTTAGGATCTGAACATCATCTCTATGGGCAGCGGTGTGCTAGATTTTCCTGCAGGGAGGGGAGGTTTGGCCAGGAGAGAGCTCTCACATGCAAAGGTCTAAATAGAGGAGTGTTTTGCTGTCTCATCATGGGACCTGCTAATGATTATGCTCAGAAAAGGTCAAAAGGAGAGGAAGAAATGGATGAGTCAGTATTTGAATGCAGCTGCTGTGCATGAGCGGAGTGGAGTAATTAGAGAGTCTTCCCCTTCACCTCTCTGCAGATCCTCACTCAAGAGGACTGGAACGTGGTCCTGTACAATGGGATGGCATCTACATCCTCATGGGCAGCACTCTACTTTGTGGCCCTGATGACCTTCGGCAATTATGTGCTCTTCAACCTTCTTGTTGCCATTCTGGTAGAAGGCTTCCAAGCAGAGGTAAGAGATCTGAGCAGAGGGAGGGAGAAAACTGAGAAGCACATGTAGGCAAGAATGCAAACATCTAGCCATGCAATCAGCCCTAAATTAAAGCCTAAGGGATGTAGATGAACTGGCTTGGGCATGTGAAGCTCTTCTGAACCCATCTTTGGAAATAAGGCCCCCTGGACTTGGGAGACCAACAGTTCGGGTGATTTGCTACAGGGTCTGTTGTGTGACCCAGAGGAAATAATTTAAGATTAATTTAACTCACCAAATCCCCCATATGTCCTTTGTTTTGTGCTTCTTTATGGTGGGCCTCAGGCCATCAGTATATCTAGACAGCGCTAGTCATGGGGACCAGGTAGGATGTGAACTGGCCCTCCATCCACGCCTTTCCTTGTGACTCTGTCCCTTCTGTGTTGTCTGAGGCTAGTAGCAGAGCCATTCAAAAGCTGTGTTGCTTTTGAGTGCTTACAAATTTTGAGATACTTAGGATGATGTAGGACATATAAATGGTAGAGATTTTTACCTACACCCAAAAATAATGTCTGTGTCAGGTCAATGAGCAGGGAATTTATGATAAACTGCAGTCATCTCATCTCCCATGGAAAGGATGAGAAAAATTATTTTATTTCTCACTCAAAAGTGATATGCCATGTCCTGATCTGGTACTCCAGATCTGCTTTCAGCATCCTGAGAGCGTGAAACTAGCCATCCCCTGGCCTATCCCACTCTTCTTCATCTTCCTTTCAGATTACAGCAAGTCCATTTGGGGAAGATTTTAAGTGAGGATGTTCTGTTTTGGTTGTAAATATAATCATGTATGTGCACTTATATATGTTATCCAGAAAAATATTACTTTTTTCAAAGTGCAAATGGAAATGATTTTGAGACTTACCAAAAATCATCCAGTCCTCGTTAAAGCTAAGAATAGAGGCATCGAAAGGGCTTACATCGTGCTTTGGGATTTTTTAATTATTACTTTTTTTATGTCTGCAACAATCAGGAAGGGAAAGTTTGCTTAGTGATAGATTGGCTTCAGAGACACACAGACTCAGAAAAAAATGTCTTCAGTTTTCGCTGCCTTAGCTCCCAAGGGAAAAATTTTTATAGGATTTTTTATTCACTTTTCATTTTTTCCCCAGAAATGGTATGGTGCTCTCATTTGCTGTGTTTAGATTACACGTAGATGAACCTTCCCTGACCATGAAATATTCATGGACCAAAAGTTCCCTTCTCTCAATCCAGCATAGCCACATTTATGTCTTTCAAGGATGTCTGCATAGATTCATTATTAAAACATCCCTCCTAGCATCCTCACAGCACTAGCAGAGGAAAATTAATTGAAACAACAGGAGCCAAACCCCATTTTGGAAAAAAACGACCCCGAGCTATGTCGCTCAGGGCTGTTCCATGGATGCTGAGGGTGGTGAGTGCCACCTGCACACACGGAGAAGACACAAGTAGCCCAGCTCATCGCTTTCAAAACAAACAGCTCTGCACTGCATTAGTGGGCATCTTAATGTCTTGTACAATGTGGTCCATGCCCTGAAGATCCAGCACAGCTGACCCAGAGCAGCAAGGAGGTCTTTTTCCAAGAACAAGCCTATATTCCACCTGGCAGTGACTAGAACTCTTGCTGACATTGTTTATTTCCAAATTCCTGTAGTTTTCTGTGTGTCACTGATCTCAGCATCTCCTGGCTCTGCTCTGGATACTATAACACCTTTGCCATATTCCTGTTCTGGTGCAGCCTGTTGCAGATGCAGGTGGACATTTTAGCCCCTAACCTGGTAAGACCATAGCAAAGGAATTGCCAGTATTTCTACAGGCTCTGCAGTGGCTGCTGTCTTCCAACCCAAAAGGTGTTCTCCTCTAGGATGATTGTAGCTGTATTCAGGGTGGTTGTGCTGGGCCTCAGTTCTGCCAGAAAATGACACAGGCCATAGCAGACAAAGTCTGTGCCAAAGCAATAGGTTTTCCAGAACTGAATGCAGAAGCAACCGATACAGTTGGCCCTATGGGAGCTCAGAGTATTCGGTAGCCAGTCGTGTTGGATATCCTCAGATACCACCAACCAGCAAATCTGGGTGGAAAAAGAGGACATGCCAGGGAAACCCGAATGGATGACCATCAGCACGCGTGACCTGACTGACTGGAAACTGCTCCTGCTCAAGCAATCTTGCATTTAGGCACAGAGAGCTCTTGTACAGCAGTTGGAATCCTTTGTTCCCGGTTACTTTAAGGCAGAAGAAAGTTTTCTCGGCTCGGCAACCTGGCAGCTTGCAGGTACCTTTGTACGGGACAGATCCATTCCTTACCTGCTCTCTTGGAACTTGAATCACCTGACGATGTGAAGCCAGAAACAGGCAGCCTCATGCAATAGTCTCTGGGTGCCTGATTACAGACCGTGCCGAACGGCTGTCATTTTCCTGCTCCACTTAATGGCTCCTTTCGGAGCTCTTATGGACCATGATTTGAATGTGTGTAAGGAGTAGTTTTCCAGGCTTGTATTATTCACTCAGTGCTGCCTCAGAAAAGGCCAGCAACCACAGGCGTGACATTTGCAGGGCACATTTTGCTCTCCGCTTCCATTTATTATAAATCCTAACGTTAAGCCTGGGGGCTTGTCAGTTTTCTCATAGCAAGGTATTAGCTGTGTTACAGAAAACCCTTGTCAGGGCTGTATTTTGGCTCCCAGGGCTTGATTCAAGGGCTTGCACTTATAAATCTTAGCTCTGGTTGTAAACCAAAGATGTTTACCATCACCTTGAAAAACTCCCAGGAAAACGTATCAGTGGAGCTGGGTTTTCTGGTTCTGTTGAGAATTCTTGGTTTAACCTCTTTGACTTTGCCCTCTTGCAGGGTGATGCTCTTAGCAGTCACAGCAGACACCGAGGTACACTTCTTCCTTTGCTCAGGTGTTTCTTTTACTTAGATGAAGAGTGACTCCTGGGAGACATGTGCAGCTACGAGGACGCACATTAGAGCTGCTCTAAGCTCAGACCCATCAGCAGCATTTCAGCAAGGACATTGAAAATTGTGCTGTGAATCGCAGTACACAGTCTCAGCTTGATCTCAGATTCTGATCTGCCTGTGGAGCAAGTTTGGCAGGAGTATTCCTAGGAAGAGAATAAGCTTAAATGGCCACAAAACCCTTTTTAGTACATTTGTGCTTAGGACAACAAACAGCCAGACTTCAAACAGGACCATAATTGCATATTTGTGCTTACATTGTTCCCATGTCATTTTGAAATCTACCCCAGAGCTGCTCTGGAAAAGCAGAGAAACCTGCCAAAATTATGCAAATCTTTCATCTACTCTGCAGTAGTGCTTCTGCTCCAAAACAGAGAAGATGAATAAGGGAGCTTAAGCCTTTCAGTCATCCTGTCTGTCTGGCTGCACCAGTTAGCAATACATCACAGATGAAATTAAGTTCACTGCCACTTCAGCACCATGTCTCCAGAAACCATGGCGATTTGTTCAGGCATCAGTTAAAGAACTGTGCTCCTTTTTTCTGGGATCAGCTGCTTTAATCCAACCATTTGCTATCAATTTGCACAGCTTTTCTGCAGTCTTGATGGATCAAGCCAGAGTCATGCCGACAGCCTGCTGGAATCTCTCCTCTCTGCAGACCTTCCCCAGCAGAGGAGAACCTGACAAAAGCTCTTCTGTCCTAGGCTTGTACATTATTTAGGCTGATCATTTTTGGTAGCAGAGAGAGATATGTATGAAAGGGAAAAATAACTGGACTTCCAGGAGGAAAGGCAGCCTGTGGATGGTTGGCTGTTCTCTGGCCTGAAATGATGCTGTGCTGCGAGGCAAGCTGGCCTCCTTCCCTTCTGCCTCAGCTTCAGTGTTGCCAAGAGGTTTCCCAATACAATTTCGATTACCAGCCAGCGTGAAGGAAGCAAATCAGAGCTTGGTTTTCAGGTCTAAGTCAAATTTATAGTGCTGTCAAATAAAGAAGAAAAACTCTTCTACATCCTTTGACATAAAAACCTAAGTGCTTTTGGCTGGGATCACAGGGAGTGCAAATATGGAACCCCACAATGCCAATTTTTCTTCGTCACTCCTCTGATTACAGCTGCACTTTCATGTTCTCCCCTGGGATACGCTGTTCAGTGAGGCTGGGTCCAAACACAAGGACATTGCAGGGACAGTAGTCACAGTCACGTCGTCATCCTCTCTGTCCAAGTATGAAAATGAACCAAATCAGGAAAGGGGGACTTACCTGGGGGTCATTCCCCAGGACGCAGCGTCAGGGGGAATTTGGCATTCTGCCCTCCTAGTTCTTGGGGCCACACTTAAACTAACCATGGGGAGCTGACGTATCTCTGAGCTGCTAAGTCATCCAAATGGCCTTGGAGCTAAAGTTTAAATTAATTGGGTCTGTTAATTATGCTTCTTTCTGCAGGGGGATGCCAATAGGTCAGACACAGATGAGGACAAGACATCTGCCAACTTCGATGATGATTTTGAGAAGCTAAAAGACCTCCGAGCAACAGGTAGGATTTTTTTGTCTTTACATTTTCCTGGGAATCAGAGCTACAACTCTTCTTCCACAGTCATCTTTTCATAGACACTTATGGAGAAAAGTGGAAGAACCCGTTTTATTTGGCAATTCTTAATCTGATAGCTGCGTTAACAGAGCAGCTATGCAAAAAGTGTTGGGAAAACTAAACGAGCATTGATATTTCCTTTAAACAGATGTTTTTCTAATTTAAACTATACTAGAATATTTAGATATGTCTCATCGTTTGTCTGCATCATTACCACAGAACGGTTTGCTGACAGCAATATTCTCACACTACTTCTCAGCAGCTTTTCAAATCAATCATGTTCTCGTCTGTTCCATTTGGTTTCTCACACAAATGCATTTAGGTGAGGTTTGATTGATGGAAATGTTACTGTTGGTTTGTGTTACAGGAGAGCCTGGCAATTGATTTGAGGTAAGGCCACACTGTACTAGCATGCTATAGACACAGAATAGTGGGCAATAGCCTTCACTGTGTAGAGTTTGCAACCAGACAGGGGACAGGAAGGGATCACATATTTTAACAGAGTGAATGGCATAAACAGGTTCCTCTATACTTTGATTCTCAGCTTGGGCTCCTGTTAGGATTACTTTAAATGCTTCTAAACCAGGATTCGTTTCAGCTCAGGAAATGGTATTGATTGTGGGGAGCAGGTGGAATTCAGCTGAAGAAGGGGCAGAAGTAATTTGCTGGGAAAGCTGAGACAGAGTGGGATCACCGCAAGGTGTTGGAGCTGCTCGGTCTGCAGATGAAGCAACAAATTCCAAACACCAAGTGATCAAATTAGCGTCTACTGCAAAGAGTTGGCAAGGAACTCACAGCACCAAGTATGCACCAGCTTTGCACCAACAATTTGCTAAGCAGCTTCAAATAATAAGAATTCTAAGGGAAAGAAATATTGTCACCTCTTCTCAGGTAATACAGGAAGAGAAAACAAGGCTGAACTTGCCATCAGTCAAAGTCTGTGAGTAATTGTGTGTCTCCACAAGCCTCATAAGTGCCAACTGGTGACTAAACAGCACAAGGACATTAACAATTCTATTACAATGCCGTTGGACTGTAAACAGATCCACTGGCAAGAGGAACGCATATTGCATATTAGCAGATTTTGAGCTGGATCTTCCAGCCCTCGGAGTGAATGGCAGTGTTCCCATGGACTTCTGTGGTGCAGATCAGGTACTTGTGCACACGCCAGCAGCTGAACAGATGACACAATAGAAGCACACTGCATTACAAAAGCAGCCAGTGGAAGAAAAATAGCAGGGGTGATGCACTCGCTTGGATTTCTCACTGCAGACTTGTACTTCTTTCCTGCAACTTCCCCCTCCTTAAAACTGATTCTGCAGTTGTTAAACCAGAACCCACTAAGCCCAGTGAAACAGGAGCTATTTCAACTTTAGTTTTGTGTTTGAAATCAGGCTTTTTGGTTTGACTATTAGCACTCCATAGTGTTATGTTTGGTTTGTCTTCAGTGTGAATATGTTTTTTACAGTCTGTACTTGCCATACAGCTAAAACAGATACTTTCTGCAGTTACTACAGAGATGTGCCATTAGATTCTTCTGTTACAAGAGGTTTATTCTTCTAGATGGGTGGATGTGTAAAAGCTGCTTCCATTTCCTGTCCCCTGAGCAGATGTCTAAAGACAATGTCTAAAGTTTGCTTAGTGCCTTCCCTGTGAAGGAATGCAAAGCACATCAGAACTGTGTAAAAATCTCTGTGCAAGAGTGCGTGGCAAGAAGATATTAACTTCCGAAGGTGAATTTAGCCAATCCTCAATGTCCTTTCCCTAGACACTCTCTCCCAGTCCCCTTAAACTGTAACTCCGCTCTCTAAACCCCAAGAATCTGAGCAAAAGAAGCTTCCTTTGCCAGGCAGTGAGTCCAGACAGGGCTGAAGGCCTCCTAAAAGGTTGTGACATTTGCTTTACACCTTTCAGAGTGGTGAGAGTGATCCTATTATTGCCCACATTTAATCTCCTACAAGACCCAAGGAGCAATATCCATTTTGAAGAGTGATTTCTGAGCATTCACCTTGTGTTCTCTCTCCCCTTCTCTCCAGAGATGAAGATGTACTCACTTGCCGTCACCCCAAACGGACACCTGGAGGGCAGGGGAAGCATGCCACCTCCTATAATCATGCGCACTGCTGCCACACCGATGCCCACGCCAAAGTGTTCCCCACACATGGATTCTGTGCACACTTTTGTGGACTCGAGGAGAGGGAGTAACGCTTCGCTAGACCCCTTGAGCTACGATCAGAAGTCCTTGGTAGGTTCCTATTGCTAACAACTCTCCCTCAAGTGCCTGCTGTGCAGTGCTGGAAAGTAAAAAGGCGGGTGATAGGAGTGAGAAGTCATGTGGAAAGGCAGGAGGAGGACAGAGTTGAGGGAGAAATGAATAAGTATGATGTGCTGGGGCAGGACAGTGACAACTGAACAAAGACAGTGAGTATATGAAGTGGGGAGACAGGGATGTACTGGGATTCAGTGTTTTCCTGCCTAGTGTCTGACTGGCCATGCCAAGCCACCTCACTGGAGAGACGCAACCTGAGCCAAATCGTAAGTTCATGCAGTTATTCCAGCAAACCCCTCTGAGGAGGAGCAGGCATCTTCTGCCAACCACACTGGCCATTTTGCGGTGTTTTGGAGAAGCTGTCAAGTGTTCCTGTGAGGATGAGGCCTGTTTCCCCCTACAGCATTATAGGGTTGCATCTCGAATCCACCTTGTATCAAGGGAAATGAAGCATTTGTCTTCACCATCACAGCAGCTGAGCTCCAGTTACAAAACAGCAGCCCCATTGGAGGGGTAGCAGAGGGTACGAAGTATGAGCTGACTGACTGCTGCCAGGCACAGCTCATGGAGCAGAGATCTGGCTGGAGCTGACTGTTCCGGCAACTGATAGCATTTTGCCTGCCACAGGGGAGCGGGAGGGCAGCTCTGTGAAAACAGAGGGAGAAGAGTTAATAGGCAAAGTGGATTTCTGCTGCTGCTTATCTGTCCTATTCCTCTGCTCTGTAACTGCAATATCATGTTCAAATCAAGGCAGCAGACCATGAAGGCGCTTCACACAGAGACAGAGCCACTATCCCCTTTGGTAAGCTGCTTAGTCAAGGTAATGCCTTTGAAAAGAAAATAGAGATGACTGTTGTTTGCCTTGGGGTTTCATGGGATTGTGAGTTGCTGGAGAGGGTTGTTCATTGTCTGAATCCTTTCTCTGAGAGCACATCAGAGCCACCAGCCAAAGGAAGATGAAGCAGTCAGAGGAGAGCTGCCCAGCACTGGGAAGGAGGAGGAAGGCAGTTTGCCTTGTTTTGTACTGGGAGGATGCCATGGGGGGGAAAAGGAGTTTTCCTTCTAGCTTTTCTCCTCTGACCTTAAGTCCTCTCATCCTGGCCTCTACCTACCAGCCAAAGTGCGCTGACACACCGATCAGGGCCAGAAATTTGCTGTAAGAGAAACATTCGTTCCACCACCTTATGCACCAAATTGAAGAGAAAGTAATGCAAATAGATGCACAATTTCTGACAGACACTTGGGTGAGTCAGGTGCCAGAGCCTCTTGGAAGCCAGGGAAATTATGTGCTGAAACCACTTGAACATGAGGAAAGAAAATGCCACTTCAGCAATAAGTGTCTTTGGGTTCAGTTTTTATGCACATTTAATGTTGCCAGGACAGGTGGAAGTCGTGCAGCACAGAGGACTGGTAGCTGTGCTACAGGTGTAGTTCAGAGAGTACCTTTGGTGGGGGCTTAGCTGGGGGCTTGCCTGCCATCCCAAGGCATTGGCAGAATGAAACGGGGACAGCGCGAAAGCTGAAAGGAGAAGACATGACTTGCAACAAGAGGGGTCTTTCAGTCTGGGCAAAATGCCATATCCTTTGGCTTCCTCCTGCAAACAAGCCCTCAAATGTCTTTCTCCTCTCTCAGTCCAGCCTCCGCAGTTCCCCTTGTGCCAACTGGGGCACCAGCAGCAACTGGGGAAGCCGACGCTCAAGCTGGAATAGCCTGGGCAGAGCCCCGAGCCTCAAGAAGAAGAACCAGTCAGGAGAAAGAGAGTCCTTGCTCTCAGGGGAAGGGAAAGGCAGCACAGATGATGACTCCGATGACGCCAAGTCCAGCACGGTCAGCAGGCCCTCGCTGCACCGCCGGGCAGAGTCCCTGGACTACCGCAGCTCCCTGGACCTGCCTGAGCTGCTCCAGCTGCCCGCCATGCGCCACTCGCTCAGTATCGGCCCCATGGCCGTTCTGCCTGCCGAGTACCAAGACTGCAACGGCAAGATGGTTCATGTCCCCAGTGAGTTCTTCCTGCGTGTTGACAGTCACAAGGAGGATGCCCTGGACTATGAGGATGACATGGAGGATGTGAGTTGAGGGGGAAATTGAGTGCTCATGCATTCAGTGGCTTTTCTACTCCAAAAAGGCTGATTAAAAATCAGGCTTTGAAATGTGTTACTGCTTAATGGCTGGTGTAGACAAAGTGAATCTGGATCCAAGGGATGGGCATCCACTTCCCAAAAGGTTGTGGGTTTTTTTTAAGCTAATGGTTTGGGCTGTTACCTTACAGTAGTCTCTAACAAGGTAAAACTGCAAGGGGTTGTGCATGCATTTGCCTAGTTTTCGGACTGGTTGAGATTGTCCCCTTGGCCCAGTATGCCTCAAAAATGATCTGTGAACACAACAGCTAGCTCATGTCTTTGCTCACAAGAACTGTTTGGCACCTCAGAGGTTTCAAAGCCTAGAAAGTTTCTATTTAACGTTTTGGTTGTTTGAGGCCTTCTTGGTTTTGATGCAACTTTGGATCTCAAAACGATACCTACCTAGAAAGTCTTGCTGTGTTATGTTCATATCTCGCTGTCCGGCAGCCCCTTTCTTCCACCCCTTTCCTCCACGTTTTGCTGGACAAATGTGACAGTGCCTGCCACACCTCTGTCCCAAAAGCCATGACTCCCTGTAGGCGCTACGAAATGCTGTGTACTGCCCACTTCACAAAAGGACTGTGAAAGTTGAAGAGGCAGGAAAATAAAAGAGAAAGAAAAGGTGTTTCTTCTTTTCTGTGCAGAGTTACTGCTACCGAATTCGTAAAGTCTTGGAGCCCTACAAACCACAGTGGTGCAAGAGTCATGAAGACTGGTCTCTCTACTTGTTTTCCCCACAGAATCGGTAAGAACTCCCAGTGAAATGCCAGCCCACCAGGTTTTTGTGGTAACAGAATACTACCTTTCTAGCTAGCCATCCCTTGAGAAAAATCCCTCTCTGATGCAGAAGCACTGGGAGTTTTAGAAAACCAATTACTGATTTTTAGGTAACTTTTTGTTACATGTGGGCAGAATTGTTGCATGGCTTACTCCATGCCTGTTTAGGAAGAAGGGTGGTTTAACCAGCATTAATAATAGCTGTTACTGCATTGCTAATACTGGCTGAAGCTTGTGGAGAGACTGGTTCACCACCAGGGCTGATGCTGGTGCCACAGCTGCTGAAGACTTTGGAGGACGTGCCATTTGGGTGGGAGTCTCTTGCTGACCCAAACACCTGAAGGATATTTTTCCCCCACCATTTCTTCAGGTTCCGAATGATGTGCCAGAAGGTCATTGCCCACAAAATGTTTGATCACGTGGTGCTGGTCTTCATATTTCTCAACTGCATCACTATAGCACTGGAGCGACCAGACATAGACCCACACAGCACGGTGAGCACCTGAGTCATTTTCTTCCTTGCTGTAGCATCCAGATCTTAGTCTTGGCAGGGCAAGACCCTGCAAGACGAAAGACGTTTGTTTTCTAATGTCTTTAAATAACTTGCCTCTTTTTGTTGTTCTGTGTTTTACAGGAAAGGATATTCCTAAGTGTTTCTAATTACATCTTCACTGCAATCTTTGTGGCTGAAATGATGGTTAAGGTAATTACATCTTCATCCCAAGGCCCATAGTGAGGCCTGTCAAAGACCAGAACATGACATAGTTATGATCTGGGTGAAGATTTAGGTGTGTCTCTTCTCCTGGCTGCAGGTGGTAGCTCTTGGCTTTTTCTCTGGGGAGAACACCTATCTGCAGAGCAGCTGGAACGTCCTGGATGGAGTCCTGGTCTTTGTGTCTATCATTGACATTATAGTCTCCATGGCATCGGCAGGCGGAGCTAAGATCCTGGGTGTCCTTCGCGTTTTGAGACTTCTGCGGACCTTGAGACCCCTGCGGTACGTTCACCGGTCGGGTGCGGAGTTTGCTCTGTGGTGATGGATCAAGGAGTGTGAAAAAATAGACATGATCCGTCAAAGTCTTGCCGAATAACACAAAAAGCTGAAACACAGTATGGGTAGAATCATCTTTGGGGAGCTCTTATCTAGTGAAACTGTTTGAAAACAGCGAAATTAGTTACAATTCGTCTTTGCCAGCATGGAAAAGAGCGGATGGAGTTTGGAGTGAGAGGTGTTATCGTACTCAGGCAGTTAGTGCAGTGAATGCCTCCTCCACGCTGCATTTTTATCACCATTTTACAAATCTGTCTGGCTCCTTGTTAAACTGCACAACCTCACAGTCATTCCCCAGCAAAGAGGTTGCGTTGGCTGGGAGAAAATTTGCAATTGAACAGGTGCTGACAATAATTTGATAAGCTCCAGCATCTATACCCACTCTCCTGTGCCTGCATATCTAACATTACTGCGAAACGATTTAGCTCTCAGCTAGGAAGAGGAAGGGGAGACGCTTTCAGTATTTGAGAAAAGGAATAAAGAGAATTTGTATTTTGTTTATGATTGTGCAATAACAAAGAGTGTTAATGCTTGGGGGATTTTTATCAGCTCACGGCTCCTGTCCTATTTCCACCCTGCTTGGCAAGAAACACAAGCCTTTTTTCACGACATTTCAGGGGAAACAAGATAGGCACCTCCTGAGACCTGTGGGTTTTCTGATGAAAAGCTGCTTGCTTATGAGGGTAATAGGAAGAGGCAATCTTGTTTTTAGGCCCATGACCACAAGAACAACAGCTATTTGTCTGCTGTTCTGTATTTCCTCAGCGACAAGTAACTTTGTGAGTGTTCCTGTCTTCTCTCTCGCTCCCATGCTCTGTTCTGCTGGTGGCATCAGGGTCCCCTTGCAGTGCTGGCTCCCCTGGAGCCACTCTGGGTCACCATGGCCAAGCCTTGATCTGGCAGCGCCCCAGGGCACCTGTCTAACACACACAACTAGGAACAGAAACCAGGGCATAGGCAATTCATAAGTAAACGTAAGGGAGGAAAAGAGGGAATTAATCTTGGAGAATAACTAGGCCAGATCCTATTAATAGAGAGGAATTCATCACCTCTAACGACAGCTTCACTTATCACAGCCTCTTCTAGGATTACTCCAGGGACCGTTCCCAACACTTTGTAGGTGCAGTTCAGACTGCCACTTTATTTGCTGCCAAACAAGACCCTGCTGAAATGCTTTGTGCCGGCAGCATACTACTCTCCTCTTTTCTCTGCGCTTGGCAGGCATGAAAGCATCATTAGTCGTGCAGGCTCAAGCTACCTGCAAGGACTCATACCCTCTCCCCTCTACAGGTCTCTCCTAAAAAAAACCTTTGATATCTTCAGCCAAAACACCCACCTTCCCAGGAAACCTTGCTTGGGCTAGTTACACTTGCATGTGCAAACAGATTTTTCACATGCCCATGGGAGAACCATTCTCCAGGCTTTCATACAGTTAAGGAAAACACTTGTTCTCCATAGTACCCAAAAGCTGCTTCAGGCAGTGCTCACAGCCAGCAAGCTGCTCTTTAATGAGATGACCCTTTGGCTGTGGAGCTGTTGATCACAAGTTCCTGTTAGCTAAAGAGTCAGCTCAGGAACTAATTAGGAAACAATTTGAAATTACTGTGTTTGAAAAGTTGTCATGGGGCCCTGGTCAGTAGGGCAGGGGAGCACTTCGAAAGAGGACCAGACATGCTCCCTAGTACCACTGTGAAGCTGTTTACAGATGTTGTGTTAGGAAGCAGGCACCTGCTTGGTGCCTGCCCCTACACACATGGACGTGTGTTTCCTCCACCCATCCCCTTGAGTCAGAGAGACCTCAGAGGAGATCAGCTCTCTGGACTGAGGTACAAACAGCCCTGCAGTGGGAACCTCTCTGCTACTCTGCACGTAGAGTATTCCCTTCTCACTGTTACTGGTAAGCAATTACCCAACACCCTGCTGATAGGGTCTTACACCTTTTTCATTCCATCTAATGTGACTGTGAATGCTGTGGTTGTCCACCTAAGTCACTAATTGTCTCCCAAAGCTGCCTGCAGGTAGAGGAGGGTTGTGTTAGTTTTACTGCAGCCCAAGCAGAGGAGGAAAAGCAAGCATGTAATAACAGGGCATGCATAAAAATTAAAAGTTTGATTGTTTTCCCATTTTTTGCAGGGTCATCAGCAGAGCCCCAGGTCTGAAGCTGGTGGTAGAAACCTTGATCTCCTCCTTGAGGCCTATTGGGAATATTGTTCTCATCTGCTGTGCTTTCTTCATTATCTTTGGGATTTTAGGGGTCCAGGTAGAGTATTTCCCTCACCACAGCCATCTGTAAGTGACTGCTGCAAAACAGAAGCTGTTTTTCTCACCACCTGGGGTTAAGGTCGAAGTAATGGGCTTAAATCTCACCAAAGGAAGATTTCAGTTAGGTGTTAGGAAAGAAGAGTTAGGCCCTAGAAGAAATGCTCTGGGGTGGGGTTGGTATCTGTTCGGTGGAAGGTTCTCAGAAAAGCAGACCTCCTTGATGGACTACACAGCACCAGCTAGGCCTGCCTGAGGATCAGGGAGGAAAAGGCAAATTCCCAAAATCCCTGCTGGCTCTGTGTGCTAGGATGTGTATAGTATGTCTTCCTCACAGGGGAGATTGTCATCCTCCCAACAAGACAGGGCAGACCTGCAGGATCACTTCATCCCGTGTCTGAGGCAATACACAAGAAGTTTCACCAGAGGTATTTTCCTGCCACGTGTGTTCAGGCAGGTTATCTGAGCTAGAAGGAAGGGGATTTGAACTTGAACAACTCTACTAGGGAAAAGAAAGATGAGTCAGGGGACAGACTTTTCAAAGCTGCTTCTTTTTTGGTTTTTCTTCTTGTGTTGCTTCTCACATACAGCTTTTTAAAGGGAAGTTCTACTACTGCGATGGCCCTGATGTAAAAAACATCACTACAAAGACTGACTGCACTAACGCACACTACAAATGGGTTCGGCGGAAGTACAATTTTGACAATTTGGGACAGGTAAAGTCCTCACTGGAGGGATTTTCTGTACCAGTTTTAATGGAGGAACACTTAAAATGTATTCCTTGAGGAGGGTGTAGAACGTCCATCATAGGAAGTTTCCAGTCAAGCCATCTCTTGATCTCTTGCAGACAGAATTCCTAGGGTTATATGATTCTTCGTTCATAGGAGAGTGTTGTCTTAAAGCCACTCCTTTTTCCATGCAGTCCCTCATGTGTGGACCTCAACTATCACTTTTAATCTCTTGACTTCTAGCTGTTATGTTTGCAAATGAAAAAAAAATAAGGTGCTTTATACTGGCTGAAGATCAAGACAGCCCATAATAGGAGCTGGGATATATTAATTGCTTTTTATAAAATCCCATGACATCGGACCAGCCTGACATATTTTTATTCATGCTTTAGTGACCAGAAAGCCTGATGTGTCTGAGCAAAAGTCAGCCTGTATGGGAGGGAAAAGGAGCGTTAGTGATTAAAAAGTGCTCCTTTTTAATCCAGATATGGAAATAGATAAAGGCAGGCCACAATATGTTGCATCTCTGCACTAACTCCAGCCCAGATGATGTGTTATGAGCTGTGGATTGGTTTTGCTGGGCGTTGTCTGCTGTTAGTTTCTTTTCTGGGGACTAAAACACAAGACCAATCTTTTCTGTTTGTTTGTTTTATTTTCTTATAGGCCCTCATGTCCTTGTTTGTGCTCTCCTCCAAAGATGGCTGGGTGAACATCATGTATGATGGTTTGGATGCTGTGGGTATTGACCAACAGGTAAATGTACTGCAGAGGCCAGATGTGTTGCTCTCAGAAGTCTCATGCTGGGGTGACTCTGGTGTTTTTGAAGTCCCAGGAAGGAGCAGAGCTGTTTAAGTTTGTGCATTATGTGGCAGTCGCAAATGAAAGTCAGAGTCTTGGATGAGTAGTAGCCCATCGTAGCTACGGTAACACTTTGTACTTTATTTTCCCCTGCTTCTGGAGATCTCCTAACAATACAGAAACATCGACCATGAACCCACATCTCAAAAAAGATAATGAGCTGGAGCCTATGTTTAACTAAAATGATCTGACAGGTGGGGTGATGCATATCCACTGATTTTTCTTAAGCTGTATGAAATAAATGCCAAAATAATTAAATCCTGTAAGCCAATTTACAGAGACTAGGACAGGTTTAACAACAGAAGTAAAATTCTAGGCAGTGAGAAAGTGAATGAGAGGACACTGTTGTCAGGAAAGTCTCTTAACTCATCCCAGCCCTCTCCTGCTCCCCACAAGATTATACTGTGCTGTCTTGTTGCTGCAGAGAGCCCAATATCCTGACTTAAACACGTCTTGTCTGTGCCGCTTTTCTTCTCTCTCATTTTTTAATTCCCCACCTCACCAGCCCGTCCAGAACCATAACCCTTGGATGCTTCTCTACTTCATCTCCTTCCTGCTCATCGTCAGCTTCTTCGTGCTCAACATGTTTGTGGGGGTGGTGGTGGAGAACTTTCACAAATGCCGACAGCACCAGGAGGCGGAGGAGGCCCGGCGTCGGGAGGAGAAGCGCCTGAGACGCTTGGAGAAAAAGCGCAGGAGTAAGGAGATATACCTGTCTGGTCGGTAGACTGCATTACAAACCAAAATCTTTCTGAGCCCTGCCTGCTCCCAAAGCAAGACTTTCATTTTCCTTTGGTTTTGTGTCCATGGGATTCAAGAGGCTGTTTTGTTTCATTACCTCTTTGGCGGTACCTTAAGTCTTGGGTTGCCAACGCCCTGGAATTGTCCTTTACAAGCCTGATGTAAAGCATTACCTGTTTACTTGGCTCAGAAGAAAAATCCTCCTCCAAGCAGAGTCCTCTCTCACGCTCTGCAAGGCAAAGGTGTCCCAAGCAGCGAGCGGGAGCTTGCGGTGTGACTGAGGGATGCAGTGAGTAAACAGCGGCAATGCTTACTGCGTGCCTGAAGGCCAGTCCCGAGGGTAGCCCGGTGGCTTAATGTGCCGCTTGCATCTGATGATGGTGGTGGTTTGATTTATTAGTTCTTTTCTTAGACAAAATAATTGTGATGCTTTTTAGAGTCCTAGCGCATGGCCCCGCATGCCACAAACATGCTGCATGAGGGCATGAACAAACTGACAGCCCTGGGGAGAGGAATGGAGTCCCAGGATGGGGCTGTCTAGAAAATTTTTCTCTGGAAGATGTCCATTACAAGAGATGCTTGCCCCATCACAGGCTGGGGGAGCTCTTCACTGCTGAGCAATGTGCTGGGACTCAGTTTGTCCTTGCAAACACCCTACATGGAAATACTCTCCTGATGCAGGGCCGTTAGGGTGTAACAGAAGGCTTTTAGCTGGAATCTGTTTCTTAGTGGATCTAGTAGGGACCATCAAACCAGACCAGAAAAAACACGTGAGCTTGTGCTCCTTTCCTGACCCAAACCTTCCCGAGGTTCTCCTGTATTAATTCTCACCTCCACTGCTTCTTGGCAGGCTCCACCAGGAACAAGCTGCCTCTAGCATCTGGTGGGTATTCCCAGGGAAACTGCCAGGAAACCAGCCACGCCGACTTCCTAGCCAGTTCTAGTGAACAGGCATAGCCTGCATTAGATGCTGGCAGGTATTTTTTAGAAGTGAGGGAACGTGGCTTGGCCACTGTGATCGAAGATGAGCTTAGTCAGGGATAAGGCGTGAGAGCTTCTGGCCCTGCTTGTGCAGCAGTCCTGTGGCTCTTTGCTCTTTGACACTGTGCTGCCCTCTGTAATCCCCGGTAAGGACCTAATATCTCATTGTGTCAGATGGCTAATTGTCTCCCAAACATCAAGCCACAGGTATCCATTTTCAGGTGGGAAAACAGCAGTTAGGTGGAATAGTCTTTCACCTGGCTGTAAGGACATAGCAGTCAGAGGCTTTGCTAGTAAAACCCCAGCAAATCAATTACCTCCATGCATCCACACTTGAGTCAGAATACAGGCAGCTGTATCCCTCACAGCTCCTCTCCTGCTCTTGTGGTCCTCTTCATTAGAGCCGTGGGAGACCTCAGCACTAAATATCTGCATCACGGTCTCCACGGGGCCTCAGTGACAGACAGACCTGACACCACAGTGAAGGCCAAGCCCATTTCATTCTAGCTAGTTGTCGGTTAAGTAGCTGGGTTAAAATAAAATCTAGATCAAACTAGCCAGCCGCAAACAGACATTGAATCTCTTCAGAGAGTTAGAAGAGTTCAAACGCAATTTCATTTCCTTTTTCCCATTTTGGGTTTTGAGGTTGAGGTTCCAGCTAGGATTAGAAGCTGAAATCCTGAAGGCAGCATTTCCAGCACAATAAGAGAAATCAGTTTCAGGCTCTCAAGAGTCCTGCTGCTCTGCAGCATTTCTACCCTGATGTGCTGCTGACCCAAGAAGATACTCAGATAAACTCAAAGTTTATGTGCACAACAAAAAACAAAAAGCTTATTTGCAAAGAACATTAAGCATCCTTAGAGAAAATAGACTGGTAAGGAGGGATAGCTTAACCACAGCCAGTTGCTATTCCTGACTAGTAAGTAAATCTTATTACAAGCCTGTCTGTGGCTCGCTGCTTAGATGCCAAAAAGAGCCAGTGCCTGTCAGAGTGATGGTCACTGTTACATTGCCCCTCTTTATCCAACTATCTCGAAGGATAGAGTCAAGGAGAGATTTCAGACTGCAGACCCAGGCACTGCACAGATGTGGGTTGTAACATTTCACTGAGAGCACACAGGGAGGAGGACAGCTTTCTGGAAGGCGGTCAAGTTCAAGATAGCAACCGAGAGGCTAAACGTTTGGCCATGTGCTGTGCTTCCAGGAGGTTAGCTCAGACCGTCTGGCTCTGAGGTCTCCAACCTGCCTTTGTTCAGCATGGACAGCTTGGCATCCAAATTTGAGTTGTTAACAAGGTGAAATCAAATATCTGATACACAGTTTGGAAGATTACTATTTACATTTTAATGGATTTCTTTAATTTAAATGGGGGAGGAGTTCACCTCCTGGGTAATTCAGAAGACGATGGATTTGGTGAAAAAATGTCGCAGACTCAGAAAGATGTGAGATGTGGATGGTGCTGCGTGTGGCAGAGTCTCTGGGGGGAGTGTCTGTGTGCACGGATGGGATGCACGGTGACGACGGGCCGGCCAGCTTTCCACGTGCCCCAGCGCTGTGTGTCTGGCATACGGAGGAGCGGGCGAGAGGCCGGTCCCCACGGGGCAGGATGGTCACAGAGCAGTGATTCTGTGGAGGAGCGAGTTGCCTAGCAGAGCGCCCTGCTTTTACTTCCATTGCCATTTCTAGCATTTGGCATGAAGAGACCGTAAGGGGAGGAAGAATTAGGGCTGTTAACAAGACTAAAATCCCACATAGCTAACAGATGTACTATCTGAGCAACACGCTGTCTGCCTGGCATCTTGTCTTTGTGTCCTGTCTCCTGTCTGTAATGTCCTCTGTGTGTAGCAACCCTGTGTGTGTTTCTGTGTATTGAGGTCTTTGAGCATCCATAGGTACCTACACACACAGAAATGCACCACTGAGCCATAGCAGGCTTGGGCTCAGGCCTGGAAATGGGTTAAGCTTCAGCTTATCAGTGCCTGGATGGTCCCATCTGAGCAGGCTCTGGGTACAAATCCCAGGCTCTGCAGCTGGGTCCAGGATTTGGACCCTGTGTGCAGAGCTATGAGACTGGCAGAGGGATTGCTCCATGGAGGACACAGCCCTGCAGCAGGAACACAGCTCCTCTGTCAGACCCCATGCAGGTGGGATGGGGAATCATCAGGTGTTGGTTTTGGGGGTACTTTTCAGGCTCTGCAAGGAGCCTGGCAGGAAGGTCCCTCTCAGCCCACATCTCTGCTGTCAGACACCACCACAGGCCTTTCTGTTTCTTGTTTTCCATCTGAGGGCCACTTTCACGTAGGGATTGGGACAGGATGACACCCCATGTCCCTGGTCAGTGTTCCTTGACCCTGTTCCTGTTGACAAGCATCACTCGAGGCACCAGGCTGCAATAAACTCATCTGAGGCCAGGGCCAGCACTGAAAGAAGGCACTGGGTTTGCCAGTTAACTCTGCTCACATGAGAGAAGAGGGCAGGGGGTTGAATACACTGTAGAACTGCATTTGATGGGGTTTTAAAGGCAGAACTGCACAGTGTACTTTTCCTGCAAAGGTAAAAATTCAAGACAAACTAGAATAATTTTCTGACGCTGTCAGTACCTCCATCCACTGTATCTACTGTGTAAATAAGTGTAGTGTAATTTAATAATCCTGCTGCTCCTAACCTTTTAATAAGGTTTTCAGAAGACACAGACTGAAACCAGCCTCCCCAGATTCAAGTTTTTGATTTAAACCACATGGATCGGGTTGATCTCCCCTGCATTCAGGACATGGGGCCAAATCCAACCCGCCTGTATCTGCTGTGAAGCCAGCAGGCGCTGGCCTGCTGAGCAGAGCTTGATGTCAGGTCAAACGCAGGCAGTACCCTGGGCTTCAAAGGCTGCGAGCGGGGTCCGGGTGACACTGTGTGCCAAACGTAGCGCAGGCAACTCTGGAAAAGCCTGACACAGCCCCGGGGAGGCCCTGGCTGGGGAGCAGAGTGTCTTTCAGTAGTGTCACTGGTCCCTGGGAAGACTCTGAGAACTGAGAAAAGGCAAATGCTGTTTCCCAATTTCTACTCTACGAGCGGAGCGTGGCCACAGCTGGGTTTCTCTGAGACTATTCCCAACACAGAGCATGTGGGCATTGCAGAAGAGGCCAGTTTTGTTTTAAGACCCATCAGAGATGCCTTTCAGAGCACTGACTAAGCCTTTCTCTCTAGGGGTGGGCAATCGTGAGCAGCTCACAGTGGTATTTAAATTAGTCCATCCTCTCGATGCCACAACTGTCTCTGTATCCAGCAGAAACATTTGAGCTGTAACTAAGATTTTGGGCACTGCATATCTGAGTGTTTAATATTTCCAACTAGGGAATTATCAAAACATCTTGCTTATTTTTCCAGGCAGCTGCAGGTACGGAGCTACTCTGTGCCAAGCATGCATATAAACCCATTAGGGCTTTCTAATGTTTCATGCAGAGGAGAATAATGGAGGAGCTGTAGCTGGCGGTTGGAATGGCAACCTAAATGCTTTTAAGCTAGGAGACAGTGCTTCATTAATTTTCATGTCAGCAGATTCACAAGCAAAGGAGTTTAAATACTCTTCAGAGGGAAGAGATTCAAGCATTAGCCAACATCTAGAAGTGGGGGCGAGAAAGGGCTGTGGTTTTCTTATTGCATCTGTTTGATGGTTTCTCCTTTCCTCCCTGCATTTCCACCAATTCAAACCATCAGTTGCAGCTGAAGGGATACGTGTCTGTGTTTTATGTAAGTCTGCTAGTTGGCTGATTGGAGTCTCATCCCAGAAACCATTTCCCTAGAGAAACCAGGCACAGGTTTTTGTACATTTTGCCTACTGTAATTAATAATGCACTAGATTTCTCCCGTTTGCTGTGCCCACATCCCTATGGTCCACTGTTCTCCTCGTTCAGGTTCTCCTGCAGACCCCATGTCTCTGGTTGAGCAGGCTGTAGCAGTAGGTGTGTGCAGTGAACTCTTACACCCAAACTGTGGAGAATAACTTAGTATATTCTCACCAAGAGGTAAAAATGTGTGTCTGAACTGAAAGGAGGCCAGAGCCACTTGCTGTTGGACTGAGGGAGAACTCCTGCTCCAAAAGGGACTGGGAATGAACAGTGACCCAGCAGAGCTGGGGGCCTTGGAGCCTCCCTCCGGCCTGGGGTCAGAGCTGCAGTGAAGCCCTGTGGTTGATCTCTCACTGCTTTCACCCTGCTGCAGCCCCTCTGCCTTCACGGGATCGCCCCAGCCTAACGCCAGCATCGCCAGGCGCAGAAGCTGGCTGTCCTTCCTGCACACCCCTGCTCACTGCCGTTAGCCTCGCACAAGCGGGTATCTCCTCTAATGGACATTGCATGGGTTGCTGCACTGAGCATGACAGTGTCGTTGCATGTCTTTTGAAGCGTTGTCAACTTTATCCCAGACTGTCCTTGTATGTGTCCCCCCAGGAGAAGTTTCTTTTTCATCTGTTAACCTGGCTTCAGGGATGCAGTGCATCCTAGAGGAGTAGGGCATTTCCTAGAGCTCCCTCACCACAGGTCAAGTTAAACCTTATCCCAAGTTTTCTGAGCAACCAGTTGACCAGGCATAGCCAGTGCTGGGCACTGGCAGAGTGTACACAGACCTCCGAGATGCTTTCACACAATAAAACAGACCCATTTTTATGGCTGGATGGTTGCTCCTTGCTATTTGTACGCCAAGCCCATGTAAAGAGCACTCTCTGTTGCTGACAGCAGCCTAGAAGGTTTTCTGTTCAGCAGCTTTACAGTGTAAAATGTCTTCTTGTAATTATGCTTTAGAATTATACAAGGAGTTTATAAAACATAATGAACACCTGATGTTTTGCGGAATAGGTGATCAGTGGCTGCATTTGGGCAGGTTAGAGAGTACTTGCAGTCACCTACAGCCCATTTTCCTTATGTGCTGATAGCCAGTGGATTTACATTAGCTGCCCATTGCTGCTAATGTTCTTAGAGATCCATTAATCAGCCATTAGTATTAATAAATAGAACCTTAATATAAAGTTTGACTATTTGGGATATTCTCAGACCTCCCAACAAGCTGATTTTTTTGCATTTCCAAGATGACATTAAAAAAAAAAAAAAGAAAAAACTATGTGGTCATCCTGAATACACATGAAAGCACATTGTACAGACTCAAATAAATATTGTAATGTTTTTATTACTATTTTTTAGGGACACTGGAAGATTAGCTGTGCTCGGTAGCAAAGACAGCCCTACCAAAGATGACTGGTAGGACTAAGGCACATGAAAGCAACAGAAAAATGTATTCAAACCCGATTGTGTTTGCTTTCATCTTGTTTTTCCATACCCATTAGCAGAAAAAAAGTCTAGATGACCCCAGTCCGAAGGAAATGTTTTTCAAATGCCTCCACTTTTAACTACGAGAAAAAATAGCACTTGAAAGAGACCAGGAGATTCAGTTTCCCTTTATCCACTTTTTTGTAAGGTTTTGGACTCTCATCTGGCATCAGTTGCACTACCAAAAAAACACCCCTCACATTTCAAGAGTCACTCCATCTGAAAAACATTAGCAAGATGAGAGGAGTGGAAAATGTATCTCAGGGTGTCACTGAGTGCTTTTAAACCTATTTCCCTCCTTATTTTTAAGGTGAAGTTACTCCTTTATCCCAGCTTCTCATGCATTTAAAGCTGAATTTGCTGAACCATTTGGGAAAAAAATCCCTCTCTATTAAGAACAAGCCTGCTCTGACTTAGTATGACCCAACATGTCTCTTCCACTTGCAAAATTACAGCAGTGCTGACTTTGGCCTTAAGTACACTCCTTGAATATTTACATTTCTTAAGTTTGAAAAGAATTCGACTCCATCTGAGTGCCCACAGCCATCTTGTGGTCACAGTCTAACTTAAGAGAGACACACGCAGTAAATACAGCTCGGTCTCAGGGCAGCATCCAAACACTCCTTGGAACAGCCCCAAGAACTTGCTCGTGTGCAGAAATTTCCCCATTTCAAAGAGAAGAAAGGAGGAGTCGTGACCAGAGGCAGAGATATAAAATTCATGTGGCAACAGCCTGAATGGGTTTTTTTTAGATGTAACCATGCCCTTGTTCTTGTCTTTCCAGAGGAGCTTGTGCTGATGGTCTTTGTCGAGACAAATGCTAAGCACCCCGCTCCATTGCTGTTGATGCTCTCCCTTGCACTGCTAACCCTCACGCATGTGTCCTTCTTTGCCACAGGCATCACTGTGTTTTCTCTAGAGCCTTAAAATACACCAAAAGCCTTCTCTCACGGGAGCTGAGCTCAGGTCATGTTCTTCTCTTACATGGGACATACCTGAGGTCAGCAGAGTTGGGAGAGGTGCATATCCAGACCCATGAGACCTGCTCTCAGCCCTTCCTCTAAACTGGAGTTGAGTCCTTGCTGAGTTTGAAGCTTCTCTCTTGGCTGTGGGTCTCATTTCCATCCTGCTTCTCACCCTTCCTGGTTTCTGATGAGGGTCCAGTGTAAAGGTTGTCCTCCAGCCTGAGAGCAAGCAGTAAGAACAGAGCACGGGAGGAAAACACCTGGTTGTCAAAGCTGTGGAGGTCCCTCCTGCAGGCACGAGAGGTTTGGCTCAGCCTGATAACCCCCCTGTGGGTCTTGAAGGTTCTAGGTAGAAGCGTTTGGCCATTTCACGTGGCTTGCTTGAATTCAGTTCTCCCACGGGCTGAATCTGGGCGTGTGTGAGACAACCCACAGGCCATGTTGTGATGACTGCTGACCATGCAGCAGGGCCTGCGTTCATTCCATTGCCTTTCTTGCTCTTTTTCTGCAGAAGCCCAACGTAGGCCTTACTACGCGGACTATTCCCCAGCACGGAAGTACATTCACACCCTCTGCACCAGCCACTATCTTGACCTCTTCATCACGTTCATCATTGGGGTCAATGTCATCACTATGTCGATGGAGCACTACAACCAGCCCAAGGTAAGAGCCATCCCTCAACGTGTTGGCTGTGAAACACAGCAGTGTGGGGTAGCAGAGGTCCTGAGGCCATACACTCGGGTTCCCTTGGGATACCGTTGACCAGTGAGGTCTGCAGCCCGCCTTGCTTCCCTGGGACCATTCCCTGGTATTTGAAAGCCTCAGCAGGCTCCAGGCTCAGCACTGCAATCCATCCAACTCTAGGCCAGCTCTGCCATTTGGGAGTCACATGCCCCAGCCAAACACTTGATTTTCCTGTCCTTGCATAAAAAAGCAGAGAATAAGTCTAATGGAGAGGGAGCTAAACTTTTACTAGGAAAAGACCAGTTCAAATATCGGGGGGGGCGGGACACAACACGTTCTACTAGGGCCTGTTGTGACAGGACAAGGGGTAACGGGTTTAAATTGAAAGTGGGGAGGTTTAAATTAGATATCAGGAAGGAATTCTTCATGGAGAGGGTGGGGAGCACTGGGACAGGTTGCCCAGAGAAGCTGTGGATGCCCCATCCCTGGAAGTGTCCAAGGCCAGGCTGGATGAGTCTGGGAGCAACCTGTCCTAGTGGAAGGTGTCCCTGCCCATGGTAGGGGGGTTGGAACTGGATGATCTTTAAGGTCCCTTCCAACCCAAACCAGTCTGTGATTCTGTGATTTCCTCTCCTGATCTCAGCCATGACTAACCCTCAGACCGTGAAGCAGTCCAGAGTTTTAGAATATTACATTAACAGATATAAACATGACGTTAATGCATGGACAGCAACATTTCTTTTACTCAGTGAATTTAGAATAAACCAACTCTTGAGTACAACCCTTCTTTCTGCATCATAAAATCCTTCTTTCCCAAGAAAACATTCGGCATAGATCATATAACCTGTCCATTTGCTGCATACATTAATCTTCCACTGCTTTATCATTCATGGAGCTCTAGGCTCAGAGTTTACTTGGCTATATTGCACGGTGTGTCAGGTAACCTGCAAATGCCTCCTGGAAGCTAAGCCAGAAGGCACAAAGCCATGGGGTAACGGGTGTGTGCTTTACCCCAGCTGACTGTGCTGTTCTGCCCCCATAATTCCTTTGCATAACAGCCTTTGTTTCGCATGTAAATGTTATTTATCCAGATTAGGTCATTTTTATACTTGTTTTACATTCATTTAAAACACAGTGGTGTAAATCTGAATGCAAACCATCACAAATTATATGAGAATTCAGGCTCAGGCAGCGTTCTTCAGATGAAATAGTAAATTGTCCCAGGTTCTTACAAGTTTCTATTTTATTCTAGGCATTGGAACAAAAATAGGGATAGTAGTGCATTGAGGAATGCCAAATCTGAAAAACTACCAGCTCTTTTTCCCAAAAAAATCAATGCATGGTCATCCCACATATCTGGGGCCATCAAAGCACAGCCATCACACAAATGTGGCGAGGAGAGCTTTCCTGTGGCCTGAGGCTTCCTCTGTCAACAAAGCAGACATCGCTTTGCAGGCTCCTCTATTGCATTTTATTTCCAGTTGTGTCTGGTTTGATGTTCATTGTTGTCATTTCTTATTGTAAGCGACCTATACTACATTTAACTAAATTCCCTTTCCCTCCCCAAATCCCTACACAACCAAAGAGCTGTTTCACTCTGCAACTATCTATTTTAAGGTCCCAGCAAGATTCTTTTGCTATTGTTGGCCTACAGTTCCAATGGAATCCATTGCAAACACTCATCATCCTAAAGTATAAACACTGCGGATTCCTGACTTCCGAGAGCAGCTCTATAGAGAGCGTGAGCATTACACCAAATATGGACATACTTTGCCCAGCTCTAGAGATGTAACATTTTTCAAGAAGGCAAGATCAAATCCATCTCCAACATTATTTATTTTTCTGAGTGTTTTGAACAAAGCCATTGTCCTAAGGATTGCCATGCTGGAATAAGGAAATGATCCGTCAAGTCTTTTATTCTGCTCAAGGCCAGGCAGTTCAGAAATAGACTGTATTAGATGGGAAAGGGGTAAAATTTTCTCTCTGACCCAGACTGAACAATTCATGCACTGAAGCTGGAACACTGATAGACCGTGACATTTAAAAAAACTAATATTAGTGCTTATGGGGTTTTTCTTTGCATCAGTGTCTAATCCTTTATTTGAGTTTTGCTGTGTGATTCAGTGCAGTTTTGTAACTGAGCTCTGCAAGCTATTACGACTTTACGTCTCACATCTCTGTGCCTTTGCCACCCTTGTGCCTGCCAGTCCCTCTGCAGAGGCTCTAGGAAAGGATCGCTTGGGCTGGCCTAACTGGTGTCTTCCTTTTCAGTCCCTGGACGAAGCCCTGAAGTACTGCAACTATGTGTTCACCATCGTTTTTGTGTTTGAGGCAGTTCTGAAGTTGGTGGCATTTGGTTTTCGAAGGTTCTTTAAGGACAGGTGAGAGTATTTTAAACTCCTGTGCATTTGGGATAGAGCTGTACTGACCCAGTTTCAAAGCCAGCTGCAGGGTAAATGTAGCGTTACTATGATTGTACTGCATGCTGTGTGCAAGGAAGAGCAAAGAGCTGTCTCTCCATGGGTGGAAACTTTATAGCGCAGGAACTAAAAATTCTAAGAATTGCTGGTACTGCTTTGCAGAAGGAATTCAGGAAATCTTACAAAAATACATTCTTTCGCCCAGTATCTGCTTCTCCACCAGGTCTGACCATATCAGCTTAGAGGTCAGAAACAACCTGTTGGCATCAATCCCGTCCTCAAAAGACTGGTTTTGGCAACTTGAGGTCACAGAGTTCCTCAGAACAAGTCTCCTTCACTACCAAGCCAGTCCCTTAGTAGACTGCTGGCTTTGTAAAGCCTTTGGCAAAGACAGAGGCAGTTGTGTTCAGCCCCACTGCCTTCAGACCCCAGCTGGAGTGACCTATGGATCTTCCTCTGCCTCACATTTAGCCAGAAGTAAATGTGTATGAAAGCACGTTGTTGTCTAGCGACTTGCTGGGGAGCAGGGACAGATTGGACACTTTTCCATAAAATCAGCTCATTTGCTTCATTCATCCTGACTGAGTGTTGGAAGCTGCTACGAGCAATATTACTCAGGAAAGAAACTGCGTAGGAAAGACAGTTTCTTCACATCTCGCTGTCTGTCTAGTGCTGGTGTGGAAGGGCCTCTACAAGTGTTAGGCTATATATCAATGAAGATACTCGTGGTGTAATTCAAGAGACAGGTGACATAATGTGGGAGCAGCTGTATTGCATCCCATCAAAGGCCCCTCTAGCCTAGTGTCTTGTCCCTGAGAGTTGCTCCAAGTGAATAGCAGAGGGACAGTAGGGACCAAGAAGTAGGCAAGGACACTTCCCAGTCAGAGCCTACAGCAGCTTGTGGCTCAGCCAGCTGCAGAGTTCATGATGAGCCCAGTTACGAGAGAGGAGAGACATTTGGGATTGGCTTGTGCTTGTTATTAACAGATTCTCTACTCTTGGGTGTCTGTCCATCTACGATTATTTTTTTGCCCTTTCTCTCATTGTCTCTTAGGTGGAATCAGCTGGATTTGGCCATAGTTCTCTTATCAATTGTGGGAATCACGCTGGAGGAAATTGAGATGAATGCTGCACTGCCCATCAATCCCACAATAATACGCATTATGCGGGTGCTGAGAATAGCAAGAGGTACGGCCCGCTCCGTAGGTCTCCAACCATCCCTCCAGTCACATCAGGAAATGGTTTGGACATGTTTTCTTCTAGTCCTGCTGTTTCAGTTCGACTTGAGAACAATTATGCGACGAGGCTGCAAAATGTCAGTTCAGAGACAAGCTGGGGGGGTTTCATGGGTGTTTGCACTGACACCTTAGATGGGTCTCTGATTCAAACCTGGGATCCCAGACCTTTTATGCTGATACCAGGCAAGAGCAGGAAGCAGTGGAGAAGGGAGAATCAGGGCTGGAGATGATGCTCTTCACTGCCAAAGTGTCTTCCTGTCACTCTCCCATTTTCCTGCCAGGGCACACTGGAGTTCCTCTGGCTTTTGGTCCGGTTTACTGATATGCTTAGCACCAATTGGCGTGGGAAGTAGTCAGGACATTCGGGTTTTCTGTGGGCCCTGCAGTGAGCTTGCCATCGGTATGAACAGACGCGAGAGATGTAAACCCTCCCTACAGGATCTGAAGCTAGGTGTCCTTTATGGGTTTTGCTTGGGGTATTTCCCAGCTTTGCTGACCAGGATTTGATTCTCATTGTAGTGCTGAAACTGCTTAAAATGGCCACGGGGATGCGAGCGCTCCTGGACACGGTGGTACAAGCGCTTCCCCAGGTAAGCCCCCAGACTTCATCCATGCCTAGTTTTTTCCCCTTGGAGGACTATGTCTTTTGGGCCTGGGGACAGCTCTATGCTACCCTGTTTGGTGGGCACTAGAAGCCACCTGGGGAGGTTATCAGCTTTCTCTGCTGCCACCAGTGCCTTGGTAGCAGAGTTTTGTGTGGCACATCCTGCTCGCATAGCGTGTGTTAGATGGGAGAACCAGAATGGTGGAAAAAGAGTTAACAGAGGGCCGATTGCTGTAGGCAGAGCTCTTCTAAAACACAGATTTCACCAGCAAGTTCAGGAAACACAAGGATAGACTGAGAAAGCTGTTGGTGAAAGCATTGGAAGTAGACAGCTTCCAGCTCAGGAGTTTTCTTTGTGAGACAGGAGCAACGATGTTTGCAACGTATTGACAGAGGAACTGCAGGCTGCAGAAGGCAAATAAGGGAGACATTTCTGAGTGTTAAAAGCTTGAAGTGGGGTCTCCAATCGCCGTATTCTCACGAGCTGCAAGAGAAACGATGCTGCCAGTCTTAATGATGTTTGATAGAATCCTTCAAGTGTCCAGTTCCTGGGACCACTTTTTTATGGATCCGTTTATTTAAAAAAGGAGGAAATAAACTTTTTGCTGACTTACACTCCTCCCTCAAACAGATCTAAAGCACATCAGAAGAATTCCAAGTTTAGGGTTCCTTTGTTTTTAAAATCTTACACTATTTATTAAAAAAGAAGGAAATAAACTTTTTGCCTCCCTCAAACAGATCTAAAGCACATCAGAAGAATTCCAAGTTTAGGGTTCCTTTGTTTTTAAAATCTTACACTATTTAAGCTGAGTTCTGCTAGTTTGTGGGTTTGGTGGTCTGAGTCCTAATATTTCAGGTTTTAGTGTCAGCTAAGCTGCCTACACATTCCAATTTTATTTATCACCAGGATCCTGTATCCCACCAGGCAGAACTAGACACATTTATTGCCATGCTCTACCCCGAAGTGAGTGCCCATATGAGGTGCCAGGCCATCAGTGATGAGGCAGCAGAACCCTGCAGCCTTTTTCTCTGAGCTGGCGACTCAGAAGCAGCACTTCCAGGATGCACAAGCATGGTCAGACAAATCCTTAGTTTTCAACCCCTCCAAAACATCCCATAGCTGAGTCACTTCATGAGTGGCCCCACTCCATTCTGTGTCAGTGTAGTGTGCCCTGAGATGGATGGATCAGGCCTCCCAGCCCCATAGGCACAGGGAGATGGCAGCACACCATGGTGCCAGTCCCATCTCCATCAGCTTCAGCTGTCTGCAGAGGGATGATATCTCAAAGGCAGGATGATAGCACTGGTGCTTGGCCAAAAGCAGGCACTGTGTAGACATCTCTTCCAGAATGTGAGTGGCCATATGAGAATCAGAAGAACTAGTGCATGTAATTACCCAAATATACCCTATGAGTTAGCTGCTAAGTGCAAAGAAGCCCAAACTATTCAAAGGAACTGGAAAACAAGGGGAATTTCTTTTTCTTGGAAAGACCCATTTACTTTTCATCACTGCCATAAAGATGTTTCTAGTCTGAGCCATTTGCCCTTTGGTATTCAGATTTCCTTTTCAGTGAAGGATTTTGGCTAACACTAAAGCATGGAATTTGCCAACCTGACCCCTGTTTTGGCATTTCAAGAAAACATTTGATTTGTGTCTATTTTTTCCTTTTGAAAGCATTGTGATTACTGAGCTTATTTTCTCTCTCTCTTCTTGTTTTCTCTCACCCCCAAACAATAGGGTGGCTACAGGCCAGGCTTTTTGTTTCCTTGGGGTGTTTTTGCAGTTCACATTCAAACCAAAGTCTCTTTTAAAGGGAAATCCCCAGGGATATTCTAAGCAGATCTTGTGCAGATAAAAATGGCATTTTGTCCTCCAGTGAAATTCAGAAAATGAGGAGGGAAGTTTGGGAAGACCTCTCCGACAACAATCACTCTTCATAAAGCTGCAGCTTTCATTTCAGAGGCAGGGGAAGAGTTCCTACCCCAATTGATTTAGGAGCCTAAAACCACAGCTGGAAAATCCTCACTGGATGTGTCTGTTAAGTGACAAGAAAAATTAATTTGATGTTTATACATTAAGGTTTTGGGGGAAAATTCTTTGTCTGGTGTATGCAGAATGTCCATTTATGGGCTCACCATGACAAGGTATTGTCATTGCTGTACGCTGTTTTTTCTTTCTCCTTTGGGTGATTTTCATCAGCTTCCTATTTGGTTTTATTCAGCAACAGATATAGCTTGAGTAACACGTAGAGAACCAACTACCTCAGGCTTGGGGGCTAATTACCATTTTAATTCAAGATTGAAGCTGTCACGGTACAGGCTCAGTCTCCTCTTCTGGAACTTCAGACTGACCTTGAGCTTCTGGTTTCAGTGCTGGAAGACTTCCTCCCCTATTGCATCCTCCTTGTGTGGTAACCTTGTGTCTACCAGTTCAAAGATCTTCACCATGTCCTTCAAAAACATGAGGTGGAGTAGAGGAGAGCAGATGGGGAGAGGCTAGAGAAACAGAAAGAGTGGTCAGGGAAGGATATCTAAATGACACCTTCTTGGCCCACCACCTCCATGCCCTCTTTGTCCCAGCAAATGTATGGGATAGTGTGAACTGATCCTCACCTTCCTGCCCTAGTCCCTCTGTGCTTGTGCAGCGCTGGCTCTTGTACCCACTCCTGTGCAGTCTTGAGGCAGTATCTCCTTTTCAAACAGGAATCCAAGGTTTTCCAGCTTCACAGCTGGTTGACCAAGAGGTTGAACTAGCAGTGGGGCCGTGGTCACCTAGAAAGGCACTGCCAGCCTCAGCTCGGAAGGTGTACCCTCACGGCATACCCGTGTGGAGAACGAACGAGATCTGTGGTGGACTTTAAAGTATGAAGCGTTAAAATCAGCTACACTGGGGTAAACTTGAAATAGATGCATTACTTTAAACTGAGCAGCTGAAAAGAGCTGGGCTAGTGTGAGCCGCGCTGACTTCATCACCTAGACATTGCCAGCCCTAATTAAGCCGGTTCAGTGCTGCTGTTCACAGACCAGAAACTCCCCTGTGACTGCAGAGGCCGGCTCCTGGCAGATCACAAGCCACACAGCTCTGCCCTCAACTTCAGCATGGCTTTTAAAAGCCACCTGGTCATGTGTTAAGGATGCAGAGTGTTAGGGAATCAGCCATCCCCTATGGATGATATACGAAAAATGTTTACTCTTGCTGCTAAAAAAATATGATGGTTTTAGTCTAAATCAGCCGAGTTTGTTTTTTGATTGGATGTAATTTTGCTTTTTTTCTTCTGGAACTTCTCCTTTTTGGAGCTATAAGAGAGAAAGTAGTCTCTCGCAGTCTGGCAAAGAGAAGAACATTGAACTCCTGCAATCTCTCAGTATGAAGCAGGCTTTCAAGACCTGTTTCAAGTGGTTTCCTCTTCTTTATGACCTCTGGCCCCATTAAGGCTATATAATGAATTATACCACTCTTAGGCTTCAGCTGAATATTCCCTTGCTTATACATCTTGTGGCTGCATCAGTTGTGTAAGCAACGTCTGCTCTGCAAGACTCCTATTTGATGGTAATCCTTTAGTCCTTTTCACATTCCCAGCTTTCCAGAGTCCAGTTCATCCTTTCTGTAGCACGGCCTGCACTTCACTGTCGGATTTGTAACTTTGCGTTTGGCTGGGTTAAAATTCTCATTGTGTAAGTGAATCCACCTTACGGAGCAGCCCAGCCCAGTCTGTACAGCACTTCCAGTATCGGTTGCCAGCAAGAAAACCTGCAGTCAATGCCAAGCTGCCAGCGCTCATCCTGAGGGAGAGGACAAAGTGGAATCCAGTCCAGTTACCATCCTGGCTCTTCAGGGCCAAGAATAGTCAAATGTGGAACTTCCCTATCTAAAGATCTGGGTCCTTTTTCCTTCTTTTATCTCACTTGGTCTGTGGACGGCACATTAATTAAATGCAGGACTGTACAATATACCTCCTCTTTCTCTTCAAAGCTTGGAACTCCCCCCGGATGGACTCTATGCCAAGAAAACAGTGAACTCCTCCTCGTTCTATCAATACCCTGAAGGACAGAGTTTGTAGCTTGCTCCTGTCCAGGAGTTTAACTCATGGTAGTGCTGTAATTCCTGTGTTTGTCTCTACTTCAGCTCTTGAAGAGGTTTTCTGGTTGTCTAACAGCAGTTACGGGGCACAAACAGCCTGCTTTTGCCACTGAAAACCCACAGTGATTGTGAAGCTCAGAGGGCAAGGATAGAATTGCGGATGAGACAGATTCTGGAAGGATAGGGGGGTGTGTGCAGAAAGAAGTGCAGAGGTGCCCGAGAGATTTGAGGAGCGAAGCAGAAATCATTAGGTAAAGCGACCCCCATTCTGCTGGCTGTTAGCGCTGGCCTCCGCAGGGCTGCGTGGGCACACGGGAAGGGGAGCTCACCCAGCTCGGCTATGGCCTTGTGGTTGCACCATTGAGATAACTTTTGCCTCCAAGGTTGTTTGTCTGGCCCTTTTCACTAGTCCTGGAATTCACACAGATGGCCTCCATTTTCCAAGCAAATGTGTCCATTTCCTCTTGAGTCTAGTGCATAAATTAGCCTGTTTTCCTGCTGCCAGGATTATTGCTTTGGCTGGAGAGTGCTGGGAGAGGAGGAGGACTCGTGTCCTTGGAAAGGATTGGCAGGAGCTTAGTTTTATGAGAAATTGCTCTTGACAGGCATTCCAGGGAGCTGTGTGCGTTGCCTGAATGGACAGCTGAAATGTCAAGGTGTGGGCCAGTGATGCAGAAATAAGTGATGTCAGAGCAGGAAGAGGCACAAGAGGAGCTGTACAGCCGGCCGCTGCAGGAGTGGGACAGCAGAAGACATGCATTTCATCCGTGCCTCTCCTAGAGCACAGAGCATAAAGGAGGATTTGGGGTAGGATCACACAGCTGACGCTGCAGGAGCGATGACAGCAGCCGTGCGACCAGTGTCCTGTTGTACGTGGTCAGTGCAACACACCTGCATATCAGGCTAACACAACCTGGTATAGCTGCTCCATCTACCTGCAACTACAGGCTTTTTACTTAGTGGTGGCGGTCAGAGGTTGAAGAACTCGGATGGGACATGCAGCGGTGCTTGGCTACTGCAGACTCGCTTAGGGGAAGGCAAAAAACTAACAGCAGTGATGTCCACAAGAGCTAAAGCAGAGACAGCCACCCCGGGCCATGCAGGGAGAGTGGGAGAAGAGTGGTACTGGGTGTGTGGAGAGGAGAGTTGCTTTCCTTGCTGCTGAGCAGGGTTATTGCAGGGTTATTGCAGTGGTAGATCACAGATCCAGCTGGGATGCAGCATGGTGAAGGGTGGTAGCTCCTCACACAGGGCCTCCCTGCTCCTCTGGCTGAGATGGAGGACTCTGCCTCTCTTCCCACAGTATCCATCTGTCCCAGGCACACAGAGCCTTTTGCCAGCAGATTGTGACAGCCAGGATGCCAGAAAGGGAAGGTCCAGGAGGGATCGCATATATTCATCAGTATCTCCATCTTCTCTTGTGGCTTCTCTGAGGTACTTTGGGGCACCAAGAACATCTCCAAGATGTTCTTCATCTCTGCTTCACTCCCTACAGGCCACAGCCTCCCCTCAACACTGGAGCCACAGCAAATGATGGATAGCCCCTGGCTGCCAGAGAAACGGGTTATCTGTGGTTTCCAAAGGCACCAGCCCAAGTCAGGGGGAGTTTGATGGATAAACAGAGCATGGGCTGACCTGCTCGGTGCTGCTAGAGCAGAACCACTTCTCAGAGCCTGCTTGGGTGACCGGCTGCCAAAGATGAGGTTGCTGACCAGAGTTGGATCTCTGTCCCTAATGGAGAGTCCAGCACACGCATCCCAGCCTTTGACTGCAGGAGAAAAGTGCCTGGATGTGCTCCTGCCCCCTCCCATTCCTGCCAGCAACATGATTCATGTACGATCTTTTTCTTGTCTGGTCTCAGTAGATCTCAGAGTGCTTTAGAGACATTAATTACCTATCCACAAGGGTATTACAAATGGGTACGTTGAGTTACAGGAGAGGGATGACTCACTCAAGGTCGCAGGCACACAGTCTGCCTTCTCCGCTACGCAGCAGCCGCCGGCTGACCGCGCTGCCTCCATCTCAGCCCATCTCTGAGAACATGCCTTGGGCCCTTCTCTGTGCTCCGGCCTTGGTGAAGGCCATGGGCTGAAGAGGACCTTTCCTTCCTTTCCTGAGGGACACATACCAGAGAGCCATGGGCTAGCAGTGACACAATATTGCATCTGGCACTGACTTGAACGGATTCAGCACAGTCAGAAGCTGCACAAATAGACGAAGGGGTTTTGCTGAAGCACCTAAGCAAGAGGTGAGCCATTTTGCTCAGCCACTTTCTCTTGAGCATCAGATGTTTGGGGGCTGCCCTCCCCAGCCGCAGGAGGTGCCTGCACATATCCACGCAGGGGGTAGCCAGGGCAGCAGGTTGTTCTTGTGCAGCTCTGGGTGTGTAGACACAGGGTAGGATGGAGTCCAGCAGTGCAGGTGGTCCCATCACCCATCCCAGGATCTTTCACTCCCTGCTGTCTCCCACATCTCCCTTTCATAGAGCCACGTTTCCAAACCGGAGTCAGACATTCAGTTGCTTCCCAAGAGATCCCATGCAGCAGCTGGGCTTTGGAACTGCCCACATGTCTGCTCTCAGCCAAGGGAGATGCAGCCTTAGACGCCAGCAAACGCCACGTTAGCAAACCTGCTTCTTGTAGCATTTTTAGAGCATGCCCGTGGCTGTGATGCCTTGAGCCCGTACAGCAAACCCAGGAGTGGAAACTGGTTTGAAAGACTAGTTATGAGACACATTGGTTCAGTAATGTGATAAATACAGTATCTTATACAAATGCACACTAGATAGTAGGCAAATAGTTTATGAGCAAATGTCAGCTCATAACATGCTTTGCATGTTGAGAAATAGATAATAGTTTTGACTGATAACCTGGTAATAACTTTGATGTTAGTCTGAATTCTTTGGAATTTCATCAATGCCAAAAGTTTGCAGACTGATTTATTAGGCATTAAAACAGCAGTAAAATATTCAGCTTATAGGCTTCTTTGAAAAAAATCCAAGACCCTCTCCTGCAGTGCTACAGCATCAGGCTTTAATACACACTCAGCCTAGAAAACTTGTTTATCACTTTTATTTTCCTTCCCTTTAATTATTCACTCATTTGCCTCCCCGTCAGCGTGTGTGTGTGCGTTTGCACGTGCGCCTGTTTGCTTGTGTGTTCCACTTTGCAGTCATTTTGCAGACTGCCTTCTAATGTCTTACAAACCACCGGTGGTCCAGCAGACACGAGTTAGGAAACGCTATTCCAGAAGACAGTAAATGCAGATGAAATAATCCAGACCAGCCATCCACATCACTGTATTATCTCTATTATTCCCTGGAGTATGGTAATACTGTAAGTGGAATTGCAAAGCTCTGTGTGTAGTAGCCAGTTTAGGCGTTACAGCAATTACAGTCTCCACTGGGTGATTTGACTATTCTCATTTCTTTAATACAAAAAATACCTACTTCATAAGTGAGAGTTGTGTTAATTTTAGGATAACGGGTATCACATTGATAACCTTTCTAATGAAATTAAGCAGCATGGTCAAAACACCCGGCTACGCCGTGGCTGTGCTGCATCAGAGAAGAAAGCTCCCTCAAACTGTATTCACTGGAAGATACCTTGGAGATCATCAATCCCTCGGCCTGACTACCTGAATCGCCACCTAGTTCATTTTAATTTAGAGATAAAATGATGCTTGTGGCACCGTGTCTGATTGCAGACCTCGATCGCAGTGTCTCCCTTAAAGCCAATAAACACAAGGCATTTAGAAGTGGCAGGAAAGGTAAGTGTGACCAGTTAGTTGCAGGTGAAATGCAGGTGCTTAGCTGGGCAGGTTACGCTGCCCTTTGTGTTCTCTGTTTGAATCCCAAAAAATCTCCTCTTTGAGATGTTTTACAGGCTTTGAGCCCATGTAGAGATTGACTCTAGTGCAGATAACTGTAATGCCGTTGGCATTAAGCACCTTTTGTTCCCATCAGCACCGTTGCACTCCTGTTACCGTCCCCTTCAGCCCCCTTGCAGTGCACGTCGATACCTAACAGCATCACACCGCGCAGTGCTGGGACTGCAAGGTGCCTGCATTTAGCGGTGGCATGTGGGACAAGGCTTTTCTTTTGAGACACTGCAAGCTGAAATTCACGTAGTTGTTGTCGAGAAATATCTGTGAAGCAGCAACGCTAGGAGAGCCTTACATCTTACTGGAGCACATGTTCCTTTTCTGAAAGCCAGCAAAACCTTTGCAAACCGGGCCATTCCTCTTGTGGCTCAGGACATATTAATGTCACACCTCAGCCTTCGTGCTCAGAGTTTGCTCAAATCTGGCAAACAGAAGGGAAAGGCCCTTAAAACTCAAACCAGAGCACCAGGTCACTTAAAGTACCACTGCACTGAAGTGCTGCTGGAGCTACAGCTATGGGTTGGCTGAATTACAGCTGAAGGCAGCACCCTGGGTAAGTGGAAGGGCGATGGAGAGGCACCAGCCACAGAAACTGCTTTGCCCGTGGGAGCATCTGCTCCTTCCCCACCGCAGGAGACTTCTCTGGGTCTGTTGAAGCAGAACCGTGAGAGGGGACCAGGGTGTTGGACGCCAGGGGAGATGACCATTAGCCTCTGGCCACCAGTCCCTCTTTCACTTGTGTTGAAAATGCAATGTGATTCGTGACCTCAACTTGCCTGACCCTTGTTCTGCTTTCTCCCTGTGTAGGTAGGGAACCTTGGCCTACTTTTTATGCTCCTGTTTTTTATCTATGCTGCACTGGGAGTGGAATTGTTTGGCAAACTAGGTGAGTAATGTGCCTGACACAATTTATTTCATCCGGTTGATGTTTATTTGGTATCTAGCTGTTTCCTCTCTTCTCTCTCTCATTCTTGGGCCTTCCTTAGCTTCACAGCTCATGGTCTGAAGATTAAAGTTTTCTCTTGATCTCGAGGTCGCAGATGAGACATGAGGATATAATACAGAACCTGCCTGACGTGCACACACACATTCAGAGATTTGTCCGACACCACCCTTGGCTGTAGAGGAACTATTTACTGTTTAAATACAGTTGTCCAGCACAGATATATTCACAAAGATGGAAGTTTGCTACTTAAGACAGAACATGAGTCTGTAGAGCTGGATGGTAGTCAGATTCATGCTGGAGAGATGCCACCGTAAACATGTCCCTCCTCAGAGCTTCCACCGCACTCCATTAGTTTTCTGCACTTGGCTGACATTGCTCTTCCAGCTGCCCAAGTCTTGTCTGTCCATTTTTCTTCTCAGCGTCACCTTCCCCTTTCTACATAAATCAGGAAGCATTCACTGGTTCCTGATTATCCAGCATCCTTTATTCCTCCGCCTTGAGGATACTGCAGAGCTGGTCATGAGTGTGTCCGCTGCTAAAAAGAAAATCAGGCAGAGTCAGAGAGAAAACACTCCCTCCCTACCTTGACCAGCTTAGCTAGGCCAAAGCAGTCACTGCCTTTAAACACGCTGTTCGAAGGAGATGTGTCTCCATGTTGCATCCCAATTAAGGCTTCAAGAGCATCAGAAGGGACCTTCCTCCACAGTGATTTTATGGCTGTCATTAATCCTCTTTATGAGTCCAACCCTCTGCTCAGATTACAAATGCCTGAAAGCAGAATATTTCTTTCAACCAAAGACAAGTTATTTTTCAGTCTCCAACAAATTCTGAGGAAAAAGAATGAGTTCTGCATCCACCCCAAATGAAATACTGTGGGGTTTTATTTGACATATCTAGATATATAGACATGTATTTGTTCAGCAACAAAGGTGAAAAATGTCTTATTCACAGAGGCACCTTCTGCTGCTCTGAATCCTTCTTGTGTTTCCACACACATGCCCTGCCAGTGCCAGCCCCCAGCTAGCCACGGCGCGTGGTCAGAGACTGGGAGAGCCCTGGTCTTGTCTGGGGCCAGCTGCAGGCAGTCAGCACACTGCTTCCCACCCTGATTTCACTGGCAAGTACTTCCACTTGTTTTTCCCGATCACTGCTGGTCCGTGTTAGCCACGAGAACCATCAGGTGTTCGCTCTTCCCAGACTGGTCATTTGTGGGGTTTGTTTCTATTTGCTTTTCTGGTTTTCCTTCCTCTTTGCCTCTGAAATAAACACCTAGTAGTGAAATGCTCTTGCAACAGGCATTGCTGCCTGTCCTCGTGAATATTTAATGAGGCTGTGTTTTACAGAAAGAGGGACATTTCATATGTTTAATTTCCATTCATTAGTATATTAATTCTCAGGGGAAAACATGTCAAATTGCTCCACTTTATCTCTGTGAAATATCCCTCATGGTAGGCGTGCCCTGTGAAAAACAATCATGACAAAGATGAATCAAGAGGATAACAGACAAAGGACACTGTAGAGCAGTATTTCTTGAGACACCCCAGTCAGCCTGCTTGTTTCCACCTCCTTTTAGATCTCTGTCCTGGCTCTGCCAGTTGGGGCAAAGTCAAGAGAACGACAGAGATGTGGTGGAAGGACGTCTGGAGCCCCCACCCGGCCTCCCACTTCAAGCCCCATCACTAGCTCAGAGTAGCCATGGCTTTGTCTTGCCAAATCTTGAAAATTTCCAACGACAGAGCTCCCCTACGTCTATGCTCACCTGTCCCAGGGCTGTCAGGCCCTGCAGGTGAAAACAACTTTCCTAGTGTTCAACCTGGACCTCCTAAGTGTCTTGTTGTCCTTTATATTATCCACCTCCACTGAGAAGAGTTTGGCTACATGGTCTCGCAGCTGCCCTCGAGTCATTGCAGCCACCACGAGATCTCCACTTAGCAGTCCTCCCTGACGCCATGAGACGTATCTCAGGGTCTCACTGCCGGCTTGGGGGGCTGCTCTGAATGAGCACTGCCAAACGTGGCTTCACTGACATGCTTCTGCTTCTCTCTCCTGCAGACTGCAGTGAGGAAAATCCTTGTGAAGGTCTGAGCCGGCACGCAACTTTCACCAACTTCGGCATGGCCTTTCTCACCCTCTTCAGGGTGTCAACGGGGGACAACTGGAATGGCATCATGAAGGTGTGTGCAATCTCTGTTTGGTTACTTTCTTCTCTGTGTAGATACATAGATGTACAGATTTCAAACAAATTCAAGCACCTCTTGTATGAAAACAAAAAAAGCTTGCCTTTTAAAACATAAAAATTAAACTTTCCTATTTAAAAGCCAAGTATATTTTCACAGGATAATTTGTCCTAAGTCTCGCCCGACCTGAACCTTCGTTCTTTTTAACATGTATATATAGTACTTCAGGAAAATGATGTCTGTTCTTGTGGCTGAGAGGAGTGCCTTTAGGATGTAACACAAACCTTTTTGTAACACAAAAAGGTTATAATAAACTGATTCATAGTGTCCATATTTTCTTCTATCCATTTTAGCTGTACCTACAAGCTATGTGTGTGGGATATGTAGTTACATGCTTTTCAGTCCTTGGCCACTTGTCTTTGATGTTTCTGTATCTGGAGCCCAAGCACAGCCCCAGCCCTAATGAATCCCTCTCGCTCTGTGTTGCAGGACACCCTCCGGGAATGCACTCGGGAGGACAAGCACTGCCTCAGTTACCTGCCAGTTATCTCTCCTGTCTACTTCGTCACCTTCGTCCTCATCGCACAGTTTGTTCTAGTCAACGTGGTGGTGGCAGTGCTGATGAAGCACTTGGAGGAGAGCAACAAGGAGGCCAAGGAGGATGCGGAGATGGATGCTGAGATTGAGTTGGAGATGTCCAGAGGAGCAACCACCTCGCCTACCAGTGGGAGCCGGGGATGCGCAGTGGCTCCGGAGAGCAGACCACCCTACAGGAGTCAGGAGACCGCGAAGTCGGAGTCAGCGGTGCAGGTGAAGCACCATGCCCTGGTAATAGTTCACACGAGCCATCTACTCTTCTTGTGCTGAGGGTAGGGAGGGGACGGTTCTCACCAGTTGCTGCTCCCTGGTCATCAGGCAGTCAGATCCCGAGTGACGCAGAGCGGAACAGGCAGGAGGCAAGGCAGCGTGGGAGGAAGGCAGCTTTCCGGGTCCCCTGCGGCAGAGATGTCACTGCCGCCTCCGCGTCTTGCGTCATCTCAGGAGGGCTCCCCGGGGTGGAGGGGTGCTTGAAACGTGTTCTCCAGGACTAGTGCTGTCCTGACCATTGTTCTGGGGGAGGTCTGAAAGTCTCTCTCTTGCCAATCTCCAGTTCAATCAAAGGTGGTGAGTTTTAAGTTCAGAAGCGTAACAGCCTCAGGTCCCTCTCCAGCTGTCCCAGTCAGCGCATCTGTCCCTGTCATTTTAGCAGGGGCAGCAGCACGAGGGAGCAGTCTCATAAAGCCTGGGAATGCTGGCACTGTCAACCCTGACACACACAGCAAGGGATGGAATAAATTCCCTTCACACACACATAAGTACCGCTCAGGTTCTTTTTAATCCCACTTTGGGATTTCCAGAGGAGCCTTATGCAGAACGTAGTGCGCAGCTGAGGAGGGCATGTCTGGCTCTGGTGTAAGATGCAGCTTCCCACTGGCTGCTTAGGGCATGGAGGACTTGGACCCTGGGAATTGTCAGAGGCCCTCAGCCAGAAGCTGGAGGTTCCTGGGCTGATTTTGCAGACACTCCCGGCTCTCTGATTTCTATTAGTCCTCTAGAAAAACAGGGCAATCGGATGTCAGGGGGAGAAGGAGAGACATGAGATAATTGTCTCATCCAAAGTCAGCAGCATATGATTAAGAGTGAATATGAAATTGCTTTGTCACTGTGATCGCAAATAAATCTGCTGCGAAATCAATGGGGGATTTGAGATTAAATTACATTAAATTAGATTTTTGTAAAATCTATCAGACTCTATTAAGTCAAGCAAAAAGGAATCTAGTTACACAGCGATGGGGAATTCACTATTGAATGTGCTTTCTAATAGACATTTCTGCAGGAAAATGCACCATAAACACCCAGGTTGCTTTTCTCACTGGGGGAAGAGCAGACACATCCTTTCACATAGGCTGTGATTGCAAACTGAGCTCATTCTCCTTGGGTTTTCCTCATCTTCCAATACCTCCTGAGCACACCAGGAGCCATGCAGAGCCTCTCCTTAGCCCTAGGAAACCCGTAGGGAGAGGTGATGCTCCCCAGAGGCAGAACGGCGTGAGCAGGGGGCTGGCCACAGGTTTCCCCTGCAGACAAGATTGCCCGAGTGCGGATGAGGATGTGCAACCCAGGGCCACCCCTCGCCTGTGCGGCAGTGAGGCAGGGGCACCGCGGCTGGGCTGGGTTGGGCGATGTCCTCACTCCCATCGCAGACACCAGGGTTGTTCCAGGCAGGTGTGGATGGCTGGCAGCTCCAGGCTACGCTCCCTCCTAGCTGCACGGAAGAGGTTAAGTCCGTAGAGCTCCGTATGACTAATCCTGCCATGGTGGCATGGGCACTTTGGAAGGTGTTTAAGATGCTCTATATTTTCTTACCGTTTGTGGCAGTTTTTGCAGCCCACATTTCCTTTTCTCTTCCTTCCTGCTCTGGATCAACAGGGCAACTAGGAAGTGCCACGGGGCAAATGTGTTCAAGCATTAAGACCCAGCCTTGCTCTGCTACTGATGCTTTTTATCTCCCCAATTTGAAGGAGACGCTGAGCTGTGAGAATGTGTCTTTAGCCATCCCAGACTCAGACACGCTGGAGGGGGCAGAGGCTCCCGTGATGGAGACCCCATCCTTCTGCTCTGTTTCTCACCATGTCCTGACACCTTCCCACAAAACCCCAGGCCACGAGGCTGAGGTGAATGACGTCGTGCCGTTGCTTCTGCGTTGTGGCGTTGTGCTTTGGTGCTGTGCGGTGGTGTCTGAATTTTGTCCTAAACCTGTCACCTCACGGCCACAACAGTCGTTGCCGTCCTCTGTCCTTCGTGCTGCCTTGGCGTGTGCAGGGGCTGGGCACAGAACGTGGCTCAGCCAGTTCTGCCAGCAGCCCTGTGTGGGCCACGAATGAAATACTCTTTTTAGCTAAAAGTCTCACATTTGACGTGCGATGTGATGTGTGAGCAGTCTGTCTTCAAATGATGTCTCGAGAGCTGGAGGCGGGCAGAGTCCTTTGTGGAGAAGATGCAGCCCAGCCTGGTTTTCTCACTGCTCCTGTAAAGAACCTCTTTGTGACACAGCGTTGAGGGAACAAAGGCCTAAGCAGATCAATGCATTAGGCTTCCAGCAAGCACCAGAGCTGTGGATTCAGGAGATGCTCTGGGCAGCTCAACCGACAGACCAGAAGGGTCAGTCCCTCCAGTCTGCCCCATGAACGGGTGCCCAGGCCCCACCACACAGACACTGCATTGTTTCTTCGCCTGCAGCACCATGCCCTCCTCAGGGGGAATGAGCTCCAGACGTCCTCCAGTGGGCACGAGAACATGCGAGCCCCAGCCAGCGGTGAAGCAGTGGGGAGCACGCTTGCTGTCATCCGAACTGCCAGCGGCCACCCAGAATTAACCTGCTTTAGGCTTGGGCTATTTTCCCCTTTATTCCCAGAGAGGGTGGGGACCACTGGGACAGTGCCCAGAGAAGCTGTGGATGCCCCATCCCTGGAAGTGTCCAAGGCCAGGCTGGATGAGGCTGGGCGCAACCTGGTCTGG